>NC_080850.1:47810266-47967929 GCF_030435755.1 Ochotona princeps
GGGCTTGGACGGGGCGGGGCCTGCGACAGCACGCGAGCCGCGCCTCAGGATCGCGCCGGAGAACCTTCCCCTCCCGCCCCTTGCCGCATGCGCACGCGCACATGCGCCCCGAGCCGCGGGGCGGGGCCGGACGGAAGCGGAAACGCACACCGGCCGGGCCCACGGGTTTGGGGGGTGTCTGCGCTCTGGGTGGCGCACGAGGACTTTATCCACGGTCCCTGCTCCTACGATTTTGGCTCAGGAAGAAGCACTCGCCGGCGAACTAACGGTCGGAGTCTGCTACAGTTCGATTTAGGGGGGTTTGCTGGCAGTTCAGCGTCCAGCGTTGGGTCGGATTCCCCCGTGGCGGAGTCCCCTTGGCGACGCTCGCGGCACCAAGGCTGCCCACTGCACCTGCTCAGCCGCCACTTCCGGTGCGCTAACTTCCGAGCGACATGGCGGAGGAGCCGGAGGCCGAGCTACCGCTACCTGCGCTGAACGCTGCGGCCGGCGAAGGACCCGCGGAGGTCTCTCCTGAGACCGCCACGCCGGAGCCGCCTTCCTCCGCCGCCGTCTCCCCGGGCACAGAGGAGCCTCCGGGCGACGCCAAGAAGAAAAGTAATTTGGGGTGCTTGGTGGTGGGAGTGTCAGCCGCGTCCTGGAAGAGGGTGGGCTTCCTCGTTTGGTTTTGAGGGAGTGTCTAGAGAGAGCCGGGTACCGGCGATCGAGCAGGTGCAGGCCGACCCGGCTCTCGGCGGCCCCGCACCGCTAACGGAGGTTTCCCCGACAGTTGAGGGTGAATTCAGTCACTCTGTATCCGAATCCCCAGGTTTACAAGTCGTCGGCAGGCGCGTGTTTTTTCCCACGCAGTGATTTTGCACCTGCTTCTCCATCCGAGTTGAAAGTCTGTTGGTCGTGGGGAATAGCCTTCCCCGATGCTGCGGCCCCTGGACAGCGGCGAACCTCAGCGGTCCTTTGAGCGGAACTAGGGGCTGGGAACGTGTTCTGTCGGTTTTCAGGGACGCGCCGTGGGGTTTACACGTGTTAGGTGGTTTTCCTCCTGTGTCCTCAGCAGGGGCGGACTCCGGAAGGATTTCTGTGGCTTTCAGGCCCGCTGTCTTAGTGCTCAACCCCAGTGACAGCTTTCTTCTTCTTTTTTTAAAGATTTATTTATTTTTATTGGCAAAGCCAACTTTGCAGAGAGGAGATACAGAAAGATCTTTTGCCAGCCAGTTCACTGCTAGTTCACGCCTCACAACAGCCAGAGCTGAGCTGATCAGGAGCCAGGAGCCTCCTCCGTGTCTCCCACGCGGGTGCAGAGTCCCAAGGCTTTGGGCCGTCCTCCACTGCTTTCCCAGGCCACAGGCAGTGACCACCTGGCACCGATATGGTATCTGGGCGGGTGCAAGGCGAGGATTCAGTCCCTGGCGTGCAGGTCAGTTATGTAACTGTCGATGATGCCGCCCGAGGGTGTGTTTAGGACGTGATTGTTCTTACTGTTTGAGTTTGCTTCTGTGATTTACAACTTGGTTTCCATCTGCTCGGATCCTGTTGTGAGATCTTTGAGGGCCATCTGATGAGACCTAAGTAATTCACAGGATCAAGTTTTAAGCGACAGAAAAAACTTTTTTTTAAAATTGAGAGGTCTTCCATCAGCTGGTTCATTCCACAGATGGCTTCAAATGCTGGTCCTGTGCCTGCCCCAAGCCAAGGGCCCAGAATTTCTTGAGGTTCTCCAGTGTGGATGCTGGGGTTCAGGTGCTTGGGGCATCTTCCAGTGCTTTCCCAGCATGCATCAGGGAGCTGGAAGGGACATGAAGCAGCTGGCTCTCCACCCTAGGCTCGTGGGGGATGCTAGGCAGCAGCAGGCAGGACTTAATTTGGTCCCCCCCAAAAAAACAATTTTGTTAGGATAACCTGGGGGAGGTTTTGAACCCATCAGCCATAAGTGCTTCTGATTTAACTGGCATGGACCCCTGCCTCTGTCCAAGAGTGGCTGTGATGATGATCGTGTTTTCGTCTTCCAGAGCTGTTCTTCCCTCTGATGTGCAGCTCGTGGTGTGCCCTTGGGAGGCCTAATTGCAGCCAAGATGGTGATGCCCCAGGGGATTGGTGGAAGGGTGGGAAGGGATGGAGGACTAGCTAACCAAAATCCTCTCCGTTGTGTCTGTGTGCCCTTGTTCCAAGTTAACTAAAGCCAGGGTGATCAGGTTGTCCTGTAGCTGAAAGGTAAGGTGCATGAAACCAGATATGAGCTAGGATAGATTGATCTCTGACCTCACTGGATCTCGACTTCAAATAACAGACAAGGTGAACTTAATAGGGACCCGGCACCAGACCAAGGAGTAGTAGGGTAAGCCTCTGGCTGCTCTACTTCCCGTCCAGCTCCCTGCTCATGATATGGAAGGCAGCTGAGAATGGCCCCACTCCTGGCTCCTGGCTTCCCATCAGCTCAGCTCCAGCTGTTGAGGCCATTTGGGCAGTGAACAAGCAAATGAAAGCTCTCTCTGTAACATTGCCTTTCAAATAAGAAGAAAATGGGATTTTAAAAGGATGTAATAAGATAGAGTTAACTTTAAGGGGCAGCAGCACATTTGATTTTAGTATGATTATGGATTTGTTATTTTTAATGTCCTTATTTAAGCAAATTATCTTTATGTGATGGGTTCATAGTTTTTCAGCTTGTGCTGTCTGTCTTGTACCATTCAAACCTTGTGATTTCTTTCAGACTTATTTCTGGCCCCTAATTGTATTTATTTTTCAGTAATATACTGTTTTCTTCATTTGGAAGTTTATTTCAAAAGCTAAATGTCTGCCTGCAATGTCACTCAAGATGCATAGATTCGTAGTCATGAATTGCCTACTAGATGGAGTTCCCAGCACCAATTAACTCATTTAATCCTCACAACCGCGCATGAGGGAGGCCGTTACCCCATTTGTCAAATGGAGGAAGTATGGCCTTGAGAGACAGGAAGGTTAGGCCGACGTGCAGATATCGCAAGGGACACAGCCAGGATTTAAGCTCGGGCTGTTTGAGGATTTGCTTATTTTACTTCAACGTCAGAGTTAGAGAAAAGAGACTAAGAGAGAAGATCCACTGATTTACTCCCCAAAAGACCTCAGTGGTGGAGCTGAGCTGATCCAAAACCAGGAACCAGGAGCTTGCTTCATGTCTCCCACGTGGGCGCTGGGGCCCAAGAAGTTGAGCCATGCTTTGCTGCTTTTCCAGCCCTTAAGCAGCAGCTGGATCAGAAGTGGAGCCACCAGGGCCTGCTATAATAGCCTGTGGCTGAAGTCTGCCTTGCATGCGCCAGGATCCCATATGGGTGTCAGTTCCCATCCCAGCTGCTCCACTTCCTCTCCAGCTCCCTGCTTGTAGCCTGGGAAAGCAGTAAAGGATGGCCCAAAGCCTTGGAACCCCGTACCCGTGTGGGAGACCCTGGCTTTGGATGGGCTTAGCTCCGGTCGTTGCAGCCACTTGGGGAGTGAACCAGTGGATGGACTTTCTGTCTCTCCTTCTTTCTGTATATATGCCTTTCCAATAAATAAATCTTTTAAAAAAGAAGTGGAGCCACCGAGACTAGAACAGGTGCCTATATGGGATGCTGGCACTGAAGGCAGAAGCTTAGTCTACACCACAGCACCAGCCCCCTCAGTGAATCTTTGCATGGCAGAGTGTGTGTTGCCATGCATGCTTTCCAGAAGGGGTGCACAGTGGAGTATTCTTAGTGCAGGGTGTGCTCTAAACTGCCGTGTATGTTTTTGTTAGTATGCTGCTTGTGGGATCAAGGGGGCAGTTGATGATACATAATGTTAAAATTTTCAGTATCAAATATATAAAACAAATTTATAAATTTTCTGAAGTCTTTATTATCTCTTTGGATGTTGCAGTGTAATTGTCAGTAAATTGTTTCCCCTTCACAGTTGACATCTTGCTAAAGGCTGTTGGGGATACCCCTATTATGAAGACAAAGAAGTGGGCTGTGGAGCGAACACGAACCATCCAGGGACTCATCGACTTCATCAAAAAGTTCCTCAAGCTCATGGCCTCGGAGCAGTTGGTATGTGACGCACAGGCACTGTTCTCCGGACGTGTGCATGGGTTTCTAAACAGCAGGGCTGTGTGCTAACGGCAAGCAGCGGGGTGGGCCCTCGGGCCTTCCTGTTGCTGTGCTTTTTCAGCTGTTACTGGTAGGATTAATGTGCTTTCTTGAAAGGTTCTCTGGAGCAAGGCATTGCAGCATTGCTTTCCCCTCTTTCCTTGCTGTATATTATGAAAGAACTGTGAAATAAGCTTATTTTGTATTAGACTTTACATCAAGCACAGGGTGGTGGCAGTTCTATTACATTTTCACTTTATGAATTTGGGAGGCTGGGAAACAGCACCCTGTGTGCTGGTTCATACCCCACTTACTTGCACAAGGCTAGGCCTTCCGGAAGCCGGTACTCAGATGGGGTCTCCCAAGTCCTGGCACCATCCCTGCTGCCTCCCAGGACGCACATGCGCAGGAAGCTAGAATTAGAAGTGGAACTGGGACTGGAACCCAGGCATTCCTGTATGAGATGAAGGTGTGCCCTGCCACTAATTTTTGATTTGTTATTTTACTCAAAAAATGAAAATGTCTCCATGTCCAGTCATGTGTCACGTAGCAATGAAGACAAGTTCTGGGAAACGCATTATTGAGCAGTTCTGATATCACAAGAATATTGTATAGAATGTTCTTTAGGAAAGCAAGAAAGCACTAACACCACCACCACCGGTCAGTGTTGCCTTAGAGAGCCGCCTCCTACGGGAATTTTTTGCTGACAAGGTGTCATTAGTGACGTGACTGTGCTTGGTGTTTGGGTAAGAGTTAAACTGTGTAAACAGGCGACAGATATACAGGACGTAGATGGCAGATGAGTGGCCAGCTAGCTGAAGAACATCTAAGTATTCTTAAATATAAATGAACTTGTGTACGATGGGAGGGGTGTGTTTACTTGTGAGCACAGGGATGTTGGACAAGGTGAGTAAACCAGGGACTCATGCAGAAGGAAGGATTTTAAGTCCTGGCACACTGACTGTCGTCAAGACGCAGGCTGTGGTGACGGTGGGAAGTAGGGACTGGGATCCGCGGCTGTGTTTGAAGGAGGCTCTCCAAGAAGCGCCCCGCTCGGTCGTGGTACTGGAAATCTTCCAAATGATTCTCCGTGTCTACCGAGGGCAACTGCAGCTACTTTTAAAGTGACAAAAGCTGCTTTCAGTTTGTTCAGTGGAGTTAATGAGGATGGTGAACGTGTTATAGGTGTAGAGCTCTATGGCATGCAGCACAGGGCAGGCCGCAGCATGGGGGACAAAGAGAACCACTGGTTCCTCCCTCGGTGCCGCAGCCAGGTTTGGGCCAGCCCAGGTCCAGGGTTGAGAATTTGCGAGTCTTCCCTGTGGGTGCAGGGCCCTGAGTCTCCTGAGCTTTGCAGTAGCCTGTAGTGGAGCTGGGTTTTCCAAGCCAGGCCCTCAGGCAGGGTGGGCAGCACTTAGCTATGCCAGCACTGGCGCCTCTTGCGACTGCAGTCACTTTCATTTGCTGATTGCTGTTCCAAAGCTGCACCGAGGCCTGTGACCTGACCCCATCTGCTTTATAGCTTCCTCCCATGCCTACAAAGTCCTGATATGGCGCTCCTCCCAGGTTATGAGCAGTTGTCCCCTCGGAAAGCCTTCCCTGAGCTGCCTGCTGGTCTCCGCGGCTGCCATTTCTGTGTGCCCTGTGCCCATGTTAATGCAGTCCCACACCCATGCTCTTACCTGTCTGTGGATGTCTACCTCTCTCGGGAAGGGGAGAGAGGTGTGCTAAGCCTGTTTCCCCACCACATCCCAGAGACTTTGTTGCAATAAAAAGCTGTTCTTATTGGAAAGGAAGCAGAAGAGTAACACCTGTGTCCGCTCACAGGTGACCTGCCGGTGAATATACACATTGTCTCACAGGAAGTCAGGTTGAGGTGCAGTCTGCTGCTAATTCAGTTTTCACAATGTTTATATTACAACTTTCCTCAGCCTTGACTGAATGGGTACTGAGCCTGAACTGTCCTTCAGGACTATTGTGTTTGTGCGTCAGGCATCATCTCTTGATTTCTTCTGTTACATGGTCTCTTTCCTAGTGGCTCCAAGAGATAGAAGTAGTAGCAATTTTCCATATTTGTCAGTCAACTCTGCTGGTTCTGTTTTGTTATTTTACTCTGTAGAAAACCTGCTGGGTAGATGTGTGATAGATGGAGAGGCAGATGCACGATCCCCAGATGGCCACAGCAACCAAAGCTTGCCCGGGCTGAAGGCAGAAGTCGGGCTGTGCTGGGACCTGAGGGACTTGGTTACTGAGCCCAGGCCTTGTGTCTCTAAGCTGGAGGAAGGCTGTGCTGGGAACTGGGGGGCTCGGATACTGAGGCCAGGCCTTGTGTGTCTAAGCTGGAGGAAGGCTGTGCTGGGAGCTGGGGGACTTGGTTACTGAGCCCAGGCCTTGTGTCTCTAAGCTGGAGGAAGGCTGTGCTGGGAGCTGGGGGGCTCGGATACTGAGGCCAGGCCTTGTGTGTCTAAGCTGGAGGAAGGCTGTGCTGGGAGCTGGGGGGCTCGGATACTGAGGCCAGGCCTGGTGGCTCTAAGCTGGAGGAAGGCTGTGCTGGGAGCTGGGGGACTTGGGTACTGAGGCCAGGCCTGGTGGCTCTAAGCTGGAGGAAGGCTGTGCTGGGCCCTCCAGGGCAGAATGTGGACTTCCTGGTGGCAGCTCTGCCCTCCCCACTACAGGACCAGTCCTGCTCTGCGTGTTTTAATTTCAGGATTTGCTTAAAGATGGAGAAAGGAAGTTGAATGTGCTCCCTAGAAATGAAACTGTCTTCCTAGACACAAGTTGTGAGGACATTGGGTTTCGGTGTCTTCATGTCTTCTAATACTGTGTGGTAGTGGCATTAGCCCGAAAATGGCACCAAAGCTTAAGAGAGGGTTAGTGCCACCTCATAATTGCCTGACAATCATGGATGCCACACAGCTGCCCAAGAAGAAGGTGCTCGTCATCTTGAGTGGTTTTGTTGAATTTTTCTTTTTTTAGTAATTTGATTTCTTGTATAACTGCCTAAAGACACTTGTAAAAAATTTGAAAGTTATAAGATATTGGGAACGATTGTAGAAATAATTCTGTTGCTCTCAAAGAAAGAAACCCTATAAAATTCAGGAGTCAGGGGAACTTTCTTCTGTGTGAAGGAAGCTTGAACAGCTGACTGGTTGGAACCGGAAGGTGCAGCTTAGTCAGACGCCTCACAAATGGGTCTTCTTCTTCTGTTTTGTAGTTTATTTATGTGAACCAGTCCTTTGCTCCTTCGCCAGACCAGGAAGTTGGAACTCTGTACGAGGTAAAGATGCCTGTGTGTCTCGTGGGGGCTGTGCATCACTTGTGTGAGCAAGCACAGCGGCTTGTGGCGTGGCGTCACGTCCCATCCGGAAGAGCTGGCATGCCACTCTGCGTGACAATGGGGGGCTAAAGGAGTGAATTACTCTTCCAAGTTGTACAGGCTAGAATTCTTACAAAGCAGCATTTCCTTTTTCTCCATCTGGTTTCTTCAACATTGCTCTCATAACTCAAAGTCCATGTTTGCCTCCCAAAATACGAGAGAAGTATGTAACAGTAACTTCATTTGGCATGCGTGGAACTTGATGGTAATCATCATTAACACAACTACTAGAAAACAGCTGAAAATATATACGTCAGTTTCAGAGGTTGAGGGAAGGGTTACAGTGCAACAGTATATGCACTCTGCAAGGAAAGTCCCGTATTGCACGTTATGCTATTGACACGACCAGGCACCTACCACAGGTGACACCCGTGTGCAGAGGTGGAGACTCGGGTTATGGGTAATTTGCTTTTCTTAGTCTCAACTAATAGAAATTGAGCTTTGTTTATTGACTTGCTTTTGCCTGTTCCTTCTTGTAGTGTTTCGGCAGTGATGGCAAGCTGGTCCTGCATTACTGCAAATCCCAGGCATGGGGGTGAAGCTGAGGAAGCAACTTACTACGTGAAAGAACTTTTCCCTGAGCAGACTTGGGCTTTGTGGCAAGACTTAACAGTTGATCCCACGCATTTGCTGTGGGATTTGTTTATGCATCAAGATCCATCGAGTGGACAGACTTGGAATGACAGGGTTAAAGTTCATGCGGAGACCATGACCAGGGCCTAGCCTGGCCCTCCCCTATTAGCTGCTGAGAGTTCTTCATGCCCTCTCTCAAAGGACCGAAACTGTGTGCGTGGGAAAGTGCTCTGCGGACTGTTTTCATAGTACACGCTCATTTTCCAGGGAATTGCTTCACTCATTCTTCAGGAATCCTCGGTTGGGATGGGAGTTCTGATTTGCTATGTATGTCCACTGTGTTACCCTGACTGGCCAGCAGAGTGCCTTGCATAGTCCAGTAGAGGGCAGCCCGAACAGGCAGATGTGGTTTGAGAAGTGGTTTCACATCTTTGCCAGATCCTAACAGAGGAGAAGGTGTGTTGATCATTTCTAGCTAACATTTGCTAGGCAAACAAGCATGTTGACATACTAGAAAACTCTTAGGGACTATTTAAAGTTGAAATTTATTATATTTGGGAAATAGGAATTGTAATGGCTCTTGAGTCCCTCTGCCATTTGTAGCGCCTCAGGAGCTCAGGTAAGTCTGGCACAGCACCTTTGAGCGCTTAGATGCGTTTCTGGAGGAGTGATTGCACCTTAGCTTTGGGCATGTCTCCTGCTGTCGCCAGAAGAGCACCGTCGTACTGATGCAGGTACACTGATACTTGCTGCAGGTGAGCTCGCCTTTTCCTCCTTTGTGTAATGCCGTATTTCTTGTAAAGCATTCCAATAAATCGAATGGAGTGTGCGAACAGGATCTAAGTACGTGCTAGAATTCCAGGTGTCTGTAGGAATGGTAAGATCTTAACTTCCAAGGCGCACATCATGGCCGCCGTGCAGTGGGAGGGCATGCTGGGTAGCGGATCCCTGTGCTGTTGAGTCTCCACCGGCCCCGGAATGTGCATTCTCGGCTCCTTTCCTGCCCAGGCCTCTGATACGGCCAACAGCGGGACAATACTGACAGGCAGAAGTGTGCAGTTAAAAGGTTATCAAAGAAATTTCTGTAGATGTCAGAAGGAAAGCCAGAAAATGTATTTTCAGGTCAGGTAGGTTAGGTATAGCAGACATGTGTTCCCTACTTGTGCTGACTTAATTTACTGAAGGGGGTGAATTTATTATATGCATAATCATATAAGAAATACCAGATGTATATTGAGTTTCAGTACTGTTTGCTGCTGATGTTGTCAAATGATAAAATATTTACTACTTCAACAACCAAAAATCTTAGTTTGAAGTTTTAACATCAGTTGTTCTTTTTCACTGAAGTAAGTTGCCAGTTTACTAAAAGTAAGGTTAGCCAGATGTGTATGCCTTGTTTTCTTCCCTGGTAACCTTGATATGTAAGTGTTGGCACTTTCTTCAAGCTACTGTTTATTGATTTTTATGCAAAGAATTCATCAGCACACTTACTGAGTGTAGTTGAGCTTGGGCTAAGAGGAATGGACTCTCAGGTGATATTTTTAAATTTCTGTGTTGATGAGAAACTGCTGGCAGCGGTGACATGCTTATCTTGTTCAAAAGATGACCCACAGTGCAAAATATGCATGTGCGTTAGAGTACTCAGCTTTCATCTTAAAGTCTACCAGGGACTTCACAATGAGTTCCCCGTTTTTAGTGCACAAGGTAAATTACAAATCATTTTATCTGTAAGCAAAATAAGATTGGATATATCCTGGATCTCTGATTCCTAGAAGTTTGGAACTTAAACCTTGAATAACATCACTTTCTGTGATCAAGTGAGAAAACCAGTAGTGTGTGATATTGCTCAGACTGTATGACATTTGACAGTCAGTGACACATGACACAAAGCTGAAAAAGCTTTAGGTGTAAAAGGAACGTGGAAGGAGAGTCACCCTGCACCTGGCTGCGTTTTCTGAGGATTGAAGTGGCACTTGGCAGCTGCCAGCCACTTGCTGGGAGCATTCGGTGGCCCACCGGCCAGTTTAGTCTCCTTTATGACTGACTGTGTGATATGTACCTTTGAGTACACATGCTCAGTAGTCACCAATGGTAAATACATTGGCAGAGTATGATTCAACTTGGAGAGGCAACATGGAAAAGAAAATTATATGATTCTTATTTGAAAAGCATATGGAGTACCTGTCTGCCCATCTCACTTGAAATCCAGCAGCTGGGCTGGGCTGGGCCAGGCTAGGAGCTGGGAAGGCGGGTCTGCCGTCTGGATCTCCTGTGTGAGAGATCACTGTTGCCTCCCAGTGTACATCAGAGGGAGACTGAAACCAGGAGCAGAGCCAAGACTTGGATTCAGATACTTTGGGGGGAAAAGATTTTCAGGGATCACCGACATCCCCTATGGCCATTAGTTCATATACCGACTGCTCTGCTTCCCATCCAGCTTCCTGCCTATGGCCTGGAAAAGCAGTGGAGAAGTGCCCAGTCTTGGAACCCTGTACCAGTGCAGGAGGCCTGGAAGAAGCTGCTGAGAAGCTCCTGGCTTGGGATCGGCTCTGCTCTGGCTATTGATGACACTTGAGGAGTGACCCAAAAGATGGGAGATCATTCTGTCTCCTCTCTTAACCTGCCTTTCCAACAAAAATTAATCTTAAAAGATTTCTTTTTACTGAAAGAGAAAGTTCGTAACTCCCCATATGGCCACTAGGCCAGAGCTGGGCTGGTCCAATGCTGGGAGCCAGGAACTTGTAAAGATGCCTCCCATGTATGCCCTGGAGTGTAAGGCTTTGGGCCATCTGCTTTTCCAGGCCATTAACAGGGAACTAGATGAGCTGGGACTAGAACTGGTGCCTGTCTGGGATGCCAGCCCCTTTCTCCCCCAAGACACTTAATAGGGAATGCAGGCATCCCAAATTACCTCAAACTGCTAGGTTGAACAGATGAGAGGTAATACCAAAAAAAATGCTTACAACATGACAAGTTTCTATAAAGGAAAAATGGCCAAGAAAGCATGGAAAGCACCATTAGTTATTACAGTTGTAAAAACAGATGACTCATTCTGTTAGAGAGCTGTCTTCCTTTACACTGCTTCCCTGGCACTTCCAACCATCTGTTCCCAGTTACAGTACCTAGAGCTGCAAAAACTTGTCTGTTCCCTGTTCACACTGGGTGGTGCCAGGTCCTCCCAGGTAATGGCAAATCCACACTTCGAGTTGATTAGACTGACAGTTTTACCTTCAGAACCTTCAGAATCCCAACCATGTTTCATCTTTTCTGCCACCTGGGCCAGAGCCCAGTAACCTGTGTGTCTATTGGCACATCATTGTCTTTTTTTTTTTTTAAGGTTTATGTTTTGTTGGAAAGGCAGATGTACAGAGGGAAGGAGATACAGAGAAACATCTTCCACCTGCTGGTTCACTCCCCCAGGTGGCCACAGTAGCCAGAGCTGAGCTAATCCAAAGCCAGGAGCTTTGGTCTCCCATCTGGCTGGAGGGTCCCAAGGCTTTGGGCCATCCTCTATTGTTTTCCCAGGCCACAGGCAGGGAGCTGGAAGGGAAGTGGAGCAGCCAGGACACTGGTGCCTACATTGTATCCCAGGAGGTGCGAGGCGAGGATTTAGCCACTAGGCTCCTGTGCTGGGCTCCATTGTCCATTACTTACTTGAAAGGCAGAGATGGACCATGCACTGGTTCAATTCACAAACGGCCTCAAGGGCCAGGGTGACAAAGTTAGACATTGCTAGGGTGTGGGGACCCGGCACATGAGCAGGGAACTGGATTAGAAATGGAGCTGACAACATGTGACCTGGCACGCATATGGGATGCCTTTGCTGCAGGCAGTGGTTTGACCCGCTGCACCATAAGGCCAGGTCCCAGACATCAGTCATTCCCTGAGTATTTGAGATCTACTTAGTGATAGAGCCGGTAATGCTGATAGCTATGGTTTCAGTTCAGTTACGGTATACTGGGCAACTCTGAAGAATTAAAACCTAGGAGGTGGCTAATGAGTTGCCAATATGCCTCACCATTCCTGTGCGAACCCAAAGATCTCTTGAGCACCTGTCCTGCACAGATAGCAAGGGTGTCAACATGAAACCCCAAGTGGAACCATCCCTGAAGGGTTTCCCTGCCCTAGGAAGAGTGAGGGACACTCGGGCTCCGGGTGTTAGGCAGAGAAGACACCCACCACCTTGAAATGGATTAGAATACAGCAGAGAAGAGCCTTAGGTGTGGAACAGGTCCACACAAGAAATAGTGCCTGGCTTGACTGATCTGCTTGTAAAAGGTGAAAGGTCAAAGAGCCATGTTTTAGAGCCAAAATATGGGAAACATAATGGCGGACAGACCCTGCTAAGGAAACAGAATTTGTGACCAGAAAGCACCATCAGATCTGCTTCAAGGTAGCTAGTCCACGAAGCTGTGAATGCAGGGTTTACACGGAGACAGCTGGAAACCAGCCAGAGAACAACAGACTGGCAAAGAGTAGCAAGAACAGAAAGGGGGTGACTAACAGGCATGGAGATGGCAAAGTTGGTAACTGGCTGACAGGGTTCTCCGGAGTGCCTGTAGGAGAGGTGCAGCGTTGGTTGGCATCTCATCCAGGTTTGTAGCCCTACCGAGGGGTCCTCGTTGGTTGGCATCTCATCCAGGTTTGTAGCCCTACCAAGGGGTCCTCTCAGCATTCGCAGACTCCCCGTGATTCTTGTTCTTCCCAGGAGGGGTCCCTTCCGGTCCTCATCTCTGCCCAGCCCTGGGTGCGGGGCCACTGCGGGGGAAGGTAACACGGAGTGTGCCTGTTGGTGGGTGGGCATAGTACAGAGGTGGGCTGGAGGTCTCAGGACACAGCGGGACAACGTCCTGAGCGCGTGGTTCCCGCCCTCCCCGCCTCCGCCTCTCCCGGGCTGCTCCCACTTCGCTCCACCTCCCCTTCCCCCTCTCCCAGGGCCGTTGGTTCAGTCCCGGAGCTTAAAAAGGCTCCTGGAGGACGCACTCCTTGGAGTTGGTCTGTGCCCAGCTGCTTGAGGTTTCTCCCGGAGCCAGGGAGGCTGTGTGCGCGCCAGGGGTAACGGGTGTGTCTGTGTGTGCCGGTGCGCTCGTGGGCTCCCAGCCCGCAGCCAGGCCCTGCACCTGCCCGGCAGCCGGCAGCCAGCAGCCGCAGTGAGAGGTGTGCGCCGGCCTGCCCAGGAGATGGAGCCGACCGAGGTGCTGAAGCCGCGGAGCCTGACGGACCTCATCCGCATCCTGCACCAGCTCTTCGCTGGCGACGAGGTCAACGTGGAGGAGGTGCAGGCCGTCCTGGAGGCCTATGAGAGCGACCCCGCAGAATGGGCGCTCTATGCCAAGTTCGACCAGTACCGGTGAGCGCAGCGCGGGCCTGGGGCACTGGGGAGCCGAGCGAGTGCGAGGTGGACGCTCCCGGGCCTCACAGGCCCAGCCAGAGGCGGATGGGCGCGGAGCAGAGTGGCCCCAGGGAGTGCGTCGGGGAGGCGTTGGTGCAGTGGACACAGGCAGAACTAGCCCGGCTGGCGCCTGCGGTGGATACAAACCCTGCCCCTCGGCCTCGCGCCCTGGCTGCCCACCATGCCCTCGTTACCATGGGGTTTTCAGAGTTTCAAGTTAAATGGGGCCTTTGCAGACCGTGGCGACCAGTGCTGGCCACAGGCACCTTCCCGGCACCACTGGGTGATCCCCAAGTGGGCTAGGGAGTCCGCGATGCCCTGGAGGGTGGGCGGTCCCGCATGTCCCCGGGGCTGATCAGAAGAGGGACACAAGGGAAGGAAATAAAGCAAGTAAAGTATCGGGTTTGTTTTCCTTGGAACCGCTTTTCTGTGAGTCGCAACTCTGTAACCAGTGGGGTGTTTTTGAGGGTTCTTGGGCATGCTGCTGTGTGTGGGATTTGGGGATTTGCTGTAGAGAACCTAAGGCCCATTAGGACTCCTCTGACTACCTGCAAGTCAGAGAGCCTGTGGGCTCCTTTCCACCGGGTCATGAGTGAGGCTACCATGGCGTTCGGGTTCTGCTTTTTGCCTGCCTTCTCTGCAGGTTGAGGAGGGCTTGGATCACTGAGAAGGGCGTCGCCCTGCCCCTGGGAGGGCCTAGGATGCTGGCAGACATGAAGGAGGCCCGCTGCCTGGTCTCAGACTGCTTCTATCAGAGTTGGAAATAGCAAGGCTCTCCTGGCCTCCAGACGTGCCACACTGTAGCAGTCTCGCTGCCGCACAACAAAGTGATTTTGACAAAGTTCCTGGGAAACTGGAATTAAAAGACTGATTTGTGTGCACAGAAAGACTTGAGGGTGGGCATTTAGCATACCTGTTGGGAGCTTCAAGTCCCACAGGGAGCAGAATGCTCGGGGGGGGGGGGGGGTTCGCAGGGGTTCATCTGTCACCCCTGGATCCAGCTTCCTGCTGGAGCAGCCCACAAGGGAGTGGTGGACACTGGACTTAGGTGGGCTCCTGCCTGCGGGGCTGACTTCTGGCTGCTGGCAGGGCCCAGCCCTAGCCTTCGCAGGCCTTCAGGGAGTGAACCAGCAAGTCAAAGTTCTCTCTCTCCCTCCACCCTCTCTCTTAGCTAAATAAAGACATTTAACTAGACTGGGTGGTACCAGCCCTTCATTTTTGGAACAAGGTCTCTTCCAGAGGCCTTGAATTAGTTCTTCCCCTCCTCTTTTTTTTTTTTTTTAATTCATTTTTGTGCAATTACGTGAAAGGTGGAATTATTGAGCAAGGGAAAACAGGGGGAGCTCTCCTATCTTTTTGGATCACCCTCCACAAATGACTATGATACCTGGGCTTTGGTCAGACTCCACTGGGATCTCCCACCTGGCTGGCAGGAGCCGTCACTGGCCCATCTCCCACTGTTTTCACAGATACTTTTGCAGGGAGCTAGATCTAAAGCAGGGACGCAAACCAGGAATGCCACCTGAGAAGTGGCTTAACTTGCTAGCGCTGTCTGCTGCTCAGGAAGGCATGGGGTGTGGTCCTGAGGGGGCAGTTCCAGGAGGCGAGGACAGAGGGGCTCTGAGCCCGCTGGTAGGTTCTGCACAGAATGCATGCCTGGCCCTGGGGAGCATGACAATTGCAGAAGACCAAGATGGAACATGTTTGCACTTGGGCCAGCAGCAAAGTGCCTCCACAAAGCTCAGGGGAGCAAGAGAGGTAAAGTGGGGACTTGGAGTGGGATCCCAGGTCCCCGGGGATATGTAGGCTATGTGGAAAGCTCCTTGCCAGGCTGTAAAACGTTACTAACTCAGGAGCAAAAAATATCAAAATTAGCAAACTTTACTTCTGGAATGGTGGCAGGGGGATCCTCTGACCCACACAGATTGCAAAATTGGGTCCGGCAGTGTAGTTTGGAATTAATTTTTTTCCCCAGTGATTGGCTCCTCCTGGTTGTAAAAGGCTTAGAGTGCCTTGCTAGGCTATCCTACCTCCTTTGTACCAGCCAGCCCCCACCCTGTTTGTGAAAGAGTGCTTTTGAACTTGATTTGCATCAGGGCTGCATTAGAATTAGCAATTCTAGAGTAGCCATTTACTGAAATCTTGTTTCTCCAGTCCTGGCCCCAGGTGCAGAGAGGACAGGAGTGCAGTAGCCACATTCTTGCCCAGAGCAGTGTGCACTCCATACATACCTTCTCTGAGAAACTTTTATCAGTCGGAGATTGGGGTGGGGAAACATGGAATGTGTTTTTATTTCTCTTGTTATCTTTCCCATACCATCCACCAAAGCAGACCAGCTGCCTCTGCACATGTACTGACTCAAAATACAGCAATGTCCAGAACGAACATAAAAAATAAAATGTGTGTGTGCTGAGGAGACTACTCAGAGGTGTTAAGATGTGGAATCCAGCAGGTGGATGGACAGGGCTTTGGGGGACATCTCTTTTTCCTGGGGGCTGACTTCAGCATTGGAGTTTAACTTCTGAATACATCGTTTTCTTTTAGATATACCCGAAATCTTGTGGATCAAGGAAATGGAAAATTTAATCTGATGATTCTGTGCTGGGGTGAGGGTCATGGCAGGTAAGATCACGGTCTCCTAGCAGTGTCTCAGGGCAGGTGGCCCAGAACAAGCCAAGCACAGCCACTACCAGGCCAGTTAGGAGCCCTGTGGAGACTCATCTCATTTTGTGATGATATGTGCAGCGTGTGACCTAACCCTAACAAAAATCCTCACGAGCTCACACCACATACATTAAACCCAGTCCTTGTCGGTGAAGAATGAGCCAAAGAGAAAAACACTAACCGCTCGGTGAGCCTCTTGCCAGGCCATTGTTCTAGATCATCCTCTGGATCCTTGTTGAACTCTTCCTCTGATATACTTTCAAAATCAAATTCTGGCCCCAATCCCTTGATTTATTGTTGAAAGTTGGGCGGAGAGAAAAGGTGGCTGGTTTGTTGTTATCAAATTGCTAGTATGACCGGGTTAACAGAGCAAACAGGCTCTGTTAGAGGCATGCATCTAGTGTGGGTGATGTGTTATTCTGTCCCTTTACCGTGGACTCCAAGTGAGGTGGTCTGGGGCGATCTGGGAGCTGTGCAGCGCCCTGAGTCGATTGTGTCTTGTGCCCCTGTAGCAGCATCCACGACCACACCGACTCCCACTGCTTCCTAAAGATGCTGCAGGGAAATCTCAAGGAGACCCTCTTTGCCTGGCCAGACCGAAAGTCCAACGAGATGACCAAGAAGTCCGAAAGAACCTTGAGGGAGAACCAGTGTGCCTACATCAACGGTAACCTGCTCCCCTTTCACCGTGAGCCCCTGGCCTCTGAGACCCTGGCAGCCTCCTGGTCCATGGTGGAACCTGGATCTTGAGGTGGGGGCTGAGAGGGCTTGGGGAGAGGACCTCACTGCAGCTGGCTTTGTGTTTTAAAGCTTTGCCTCTGGTAGGGAGCACTGTCAGAAACCTGTGCATGCAGGGCCATGCCTGCCAAAATTTAGACCCATTAGGGTTGCCTTTCAAGTTACAGATCTTGGTCTGGGTGTTTAAGAAGTGTAGTGGCATGTTCTGGAAGCCACTAACTTCCTAGCCTTCCCTGATTTTCCAACAGGCACAGCATCCCTGTGGGAGTGTTCTCCAGGCGAGCTAAGGGAAGCACGCGGTGGGGCAGTGATGTAGGGATCTGTTACCAAGAACTTATTCTTTGTTCTAAATGGCTCGTAGGACTGCTAAGTGCTTTTCAGGAGCAGCAGTGACGAACTTCTGTATTGCTTACATGGTGGTAATTTTCCAGAAAGCTCGTTAAAAATGCCCACAGGAGGCTGCCTGCCAACACCTAGGAAGATTAAGCAACTTGTCCGGGATCAGTCAGGAGTCAGACGTACCTGAGATTTGAATCCATGCCATTTGGTGTTTTGGCCCAGTCTCTTGGTCAGGGTGCTGTGTGACTTACATAAGAATAAAGCACCAGAGATATTTTTTTCTGTCCAAGCCAGTTCTTTCTTCCTATCTTCCAGTCCATTCTTGACCTTGATACTTGGCCTAAGGGTGTTAGGTCGTTAGTATAGGACTGCAAGTCCTTTACAAAGGTCAGATTGCACGGGAAGGATTTGTTCCTACTCCCCTGGCACAAGGCTGCTGATTTCTGCTGTAACATACAATTGAGGGTTGCTGTATGCAGGCTACAGTGGAAATCCAAAGTTGGTTTGTGCCCTGGACTGCTGACAGGAATAGTTGGCCTCAGCTGCCGTCTGAGTCTGTGTCACACGTTAGATCTTGTAGGCGTGCTCTGAGAGTTTACAGCACATCTGTGAGCCACGCGGAGTGGGGCAGCAGTGGCCTGGCTGGCCTGATTGTCTGTGAGCCACGCAGAGTGGGGCAGCAGCGGCCTGGCTGGCCTGATTGTCTGTGACCCACGCGGAGTGGGGCAGCAGTGGCGGGGCGGGCCTGATCTCCTTCTCTGATTTTTATGTGGAACTCTGACCTCTCTGTGTTGAGTGGGGTTTGCTAACTGTATCCCATAGTAAAGACTTGCTTTGCTCAGAGGGCTGTTGTTGGGAACATCTCTGTAGGTTGGCTAGCAGAGCAGCAGAAGGACCAGGACCAGGAAACCACACTGCTTGATACAAAAGGCAGGAGGTCCATGGGGCCTGGACCTGACTGATCCCACCCCCAAGTATCACCCCAAAAGCCTCAATGTTACTGTGGCAGAGGAGAGACCTTCTGGAACCCAGAGGAAAAGGAGGTGAAGCTGGCTGTGGCACAGCCATGGTGGTGTTGATGTGATTGGCAGCAGATGGTCCACGGACGGCGGGG
This sequence comes from Ochotona princeps, assembly GCF_030435755.1. Lineage (NCBI taxonomy): Eukaryota > Metazoa > Chordata > Mammalia > Lagomorpha > Ochotonidae > Ochotona > Ochotona princeps. The sequence goes on from NC_080850.1 coordinate 47,828,542, forward strand.
TGTTCTCTGAGGAGGTGCCTTGGTTTTGCATGCGCTGGAAGATGAGCACAGGTGCAGAGGCAGGGAGTGCTGAGAGATGCTGTGTGCTGTTGTGGCTGCCTGAGCCCTTTGTCAGAGTGCCTGGGTGTGAGTACCAGCTCTGTACCTGAACCCAACTCTTCGCAAGGCAGCAAGTGGTGGCTCAGGGACTTGGGTTCCTGCCATCCACATGTGACGCCCCGGCGAAGCTCCTGGCTTCAGCCTAGCCAAGTCCCCAGTCTGGGGAGTGAACCAACACATGGGGTCCGTGAAACTGATGTCTGCGGTCCATGAAAACATTGTCTGCCTTTCAAATAAAAGTTTAACAACAACAAATAAAATGTTCTCTCTGTTTTCTCTCTCTCTCCCTCTCTCTCTATCTCTGTCATGGTTCTGGCCTTCTTTGTGCTGGAGCCTTCCTCAAGTATCTGGCAGCCTTGGCTGTGGGCTAATGTTTGAAAGCCATGGACAGAACAAGTTAATTGGTAGCTCTGGGCAGGAGGTGGGGCTTGTCACTGGACATCAGTGTTTGGCCATCTGGCAGGGGCCCATCCTGGAGCACCTCTAGGTGGACGTGTCCCAAGGGCTTTCTTTGGAACAGATCTGGTCACCTCTGTGTACTGCTCACTCTGCCTGGAGAGGAGACTCCAGCCAGTGCTGGGTGGCAGGGACCAGTCCCAGCCACCATTAGCTTTGGCTGGGTTCTGCAGTGTTTGACTGCAGGGCCCCTCTCCTCCCTGCAAGCAGGGCTCCCTCCTCTCACCCTGGCTATGGAGGAGACAGGTGAAAGGAAATGAGTGAAACAGAGTTCTTACGTGGTTTCCGACTCGTTCCTACTTGAACTTATTGAAAAGTTCCATTTCACCATCATTTTTGGAAACACCTGGCGCTCCCAAGCTCCCAATTCCTAAGCTGTTGAGGAGGTTCAAACTAGGGATCAGGCTGTGGCTGGGCTTCCCGTGGTAGCTCAGGATTTGGCTTGCTTGCTGCTGCAAAGCCTTCAAGCTTTCCAGCTCGTAAAATTAATTCTCTCTTCTCCTCCATCTCTTGCCTGTGTGTTCCTATCTACCTTGCTACAGTAGGGGAGGGTCTCCTGGCAGAAGCTGAGTTCTACATCTGTTTGCTGTCTCCCTGGGAGTGGAATTGTAATTCTTGCCACTTCTGTGTGCACAGACATTGATTTCCTGCACTCAGTGATGGAGTCTTTTGCCCGCAGCTGCCACCCCATCCCCTTCTCCTGGTCCTTTCCAGATTCTATCGGCTTGCACCGGGTGGAGAATGTGAGCCACACGGAGCCTGCCGTGAGCCTGCACCTGTACAGCCCGCCCTTCGACACGTGCCACGCCTTTGACCAAAGAACAGGACACAAAAACAAGGTCACCATGACATTCCATAGCAAGTTTGGAATCAAGACTCCGTTTGTAAGTACCGTTTCTCTCTCCATGCGTGACGCTGTATGCTTTGCTCTTGTTGGCCAAAGTGTCGTTGGGACATCTAAGGGTTCAGTTGTTCTTGGAAAATGAGGCAAACCATAACCTGGGCGAAATGCTCTGTAGATCTTAAATATTCCTTAAGGTTTGGAGACTATTCGCGATTTATAAAGAAAGCCATTTCATTAGATGTCAGGAAGTGTTGTTTAAGAAGCTATGTGATGTATGCTCATTGCTAAGGAAAGAATTCTTATTTGAGGTTGAGAGGATCGTCAGTAGCGTTTGGTCCAGCCCCTGCCGCTATGATTGGCAGCTCACGGGTCCAATCTGCCAGCACGGTACAGGGCGCAGGGTTCAGTGGTTAACCTCAGCAGCACGAGGTGCAGTCCCACCTATGGGCGCCGGTGGTCCTACCTGCTTTTTCTGTGGGTGGCAGTGCTGCTTCGAGTGCAGATAAATGAGTTCTTCTGAAGCATTTCCTCCAGAGGAGCAGGCCTTCCCACCAAAGTACAAGGCATCCAGCCCCGACACAGTCTGCCCTAGTCGGCATTCTTGACCTTGCTAACATTGATAGACCTGCAGTGTCCTCCAGGAGTGCAAGGTAGCAAGACCGCAAGTGGGCCTCCCCATGGCCCTGGGGACAAGTAGGGACCTGGCCTCCTCCCTAACCCTGCTCCAAGTCCTGGGGGCCAGGCAGGGCGGCCCTCCGAGGTGACCGGAAGGGGCTCACGTCCTCAGAGCCAGGCAGGGCGGTTCTCCGAGGTGACTGGAAGAGGCTCACGTCCTCAGAGCCAGGCAGGGCGGCCCCTCCGAACTGACCTAAAGGGGCTCACACTGCTTCTCCTCCTCTTACAGATGACTTCAGGTTCGCTGGAGAACAACTGAGGAGCAGCAGCAGCCCCCGCTCCCCTGCCCACTCCGTGCTGTGAGGTCCCACGAAGGCGTGCCCAGCAGGAAAGCCTCCCACTTGGGTCTCCCGCAAAGCAGATGCCATTAGCTATGTCTGAGATCCTGCAAAGGACATTTCTCCCTGAAGAGAGAGAGAAACGCAGTCTTGTGATTTAAAAGACCAAATCAAACACTCTCCCTGTTCTTTCTCTGAGTCCATTGAAACGAGTTTCAATGAGAGTTTGTGGGTTTTTTATTATTATTAGTTTCTTGAAACATTTTGGTCCTCCGAACTGTAATTAGCAATAACTAAACACAGAGCCCGCAGGCATCAAATGCCTGCCTTGTTAGTCGGAGGACCAAAGGCTGATGAACTTGGGATTTCTCAATGTTTGAAGAGAAAGTTTTGAACCTGTGGGTTTTATTTTTTTGAATCTTATTTTGCAAATTCCTTTTCTATGGGGAACAGGCACACAGCCGTTTGTTACTAAAAGGAAGGGCAGTGGATGAATCCCAAACCCACAACAAAACCAGAAGTGTAAACTTGTGTTTCTTAGAGCCCATGATCACAAAGACTTTGTACTACTTCCAGAAGAGCCAAATGATTTTAATAAAGCTGGAATTTGAACAGTCTGAAGCTGCCCTTCTTTCTCCCTTGGTGAAGATTTCATCTGAGTCCCAGAAGACCGTTGCATAGACTTCCAAGGAGAGTGCTCGTGTGCTGTAGGACCCCTGAGCCTCTCAGGGCTGCTTGCATGATCACGGATTGGCGGAGAGGCCACGCTGGGGATCTCCATGTGGTGTAACTCCACGGTGTGAACACATCACCTAAAAGCAGGGCGTGTCAGTGGGTGTGCCTAGAGGGCAGTGCCCTGGCAGTTTGGCTGCCGCCTGTGGGCTTACATTGGTTGCTTTGTGCTGATTGGCTGGTCCTGATGGGTTCGTTTACTTCCTCCAAGCCACAGGTACACACCATCCTTCTGCTATCTGTTCCCACTTCCTTCCCTTCCCTGCTTTGAGGGCCTCGGGGAGTTGGGTGGTACCTGCGTCTCAAACTTGCATCCGGGCAATCTGTAGCATCTCTTCAGCTCTTTGGGTGAGCTTTTCCTAGGATGTGGGGGTGAACATGTCTCTGTCTATTCTCACACCCTGTGAGCTGTATGCAGTCCCCGTGCAGGACAGATACCCCTCCCAAGGTCCACAGTCTTGTCCCAAGCTCACAACTGGAGCTCAGTGTTTACGTTCACTGTGGGACGCAGCACCCCTGATATGCACTGGTAAGAAATTGGCCAGAAGTTATCTGGTCAGGGATGACCTGGAACTGAGAGGTGCGGCTGCCAGCAATCCTCCTGGACAACCTACTCACATTGTTTCCAGGCTTTTCAAAAAGCCTGTTGATCTGGCCATTTTGTGTAACCCATTATGTTAAAGTGTGGTTACCACATGCTCGTATGCTTTATGCACATGGAATCCTTTGGGGTTTTTTTGGGGGGGTTGTTTTTTTTTTTTTGGTTTATTTTTATTGTTGTTCTCATAGTTGAGAGGGGGTCGCTCTTTGCTGTCAACTACATCAGCAGCTGGGGATGGAGGTCAGCGGTCCTTTGCTGATGCCCCAGAGACCAGATGTGGGAGTGGAGCGCTCTGGATAGCCCCAAGACATTGTTGGCTTCCCAGTGCAGCATCTTGCACCTTCCAGGAGGTGCTGCAGTCCAGCCTGACATGACTCATGCCTAGTCCTAACACCGGCCTAGCTTGTCTGACCCGTAACCATTCTGGCTCTTGTGCATAGCAGTGGGTGCAGCAGCCTACCCCAGTCTGGCCCACCCCCAATCCCAGCTCCCATACTCAACAGCAGAAGCAGCATCTGAGCAAGGGAGTCCCTGAAGTTCTACCAGGCCTGCTCCCAGCCCCAGGTCTTGGATGTGCCAAGTGCTGTGGCTCAGTCTGAGATGGCCCACCCCCAGGCTTTGCATTTGCCAGCAAATGCTACAGCCTGGCTCAACCTGGGCCAACCCCAATCCTGGCTCTTGTTGGTGAATACAGCAGCCTAGTCCAGACTGACCCAATCCTAATCCTCATGTAAACTGGCAGGTATTGCAGTTCAACCCAGCATGGCCTGAACCATTTTCTGGCTGTCAATCGTGCCAGTATGTGCTGTGGATTGATCCTGCCTGGCCTACTCCCAGACCCAGCTCACACATGTGCCACAGGGTGCTACAGCTAAGTCTGATCTAGCCTGCTCCCTGCCCAGCTCTTGTACTCAACTGTGAGAGCTATGCTTAGCAGGATCATTTCCCAAATTTCCCTACTAGGTCTACTCCCAGCCCTGGATCTCACATGTACTGGCAGGTGCTGCTGCCCAGACTGACATGGCCAGCCCCCAGTCCAAGCACTCACCCATGGGTACTGTGACCAATGGGCCCACACCCATTCTGGCTCTCACCAATGGGCGCTAGAACCAATCTAGCTTGGCCCACCCTCGGACCCAGCTCTTTTGTGACCTGGCATATGCTGCAGCCCACCCTGGCCTATCCTACACCCATTCTGGCCCTCATGAGCACCAAGCCTTCCAAGAAGCCTGTTGATCTGCTCTTTTATGTGTAAACCGTTATGTTAAACATCGTTACTGCATGCTTGTATGTTTTGTGCATATGGCATCCTTAAATGCTTAATAAATAGTACATTTATCAGACAAGCGAGATAATATCCTCTGCATGCAATCGTCATGACTAAATGAAAATTTGAGAGTTCCTGTGATGGAGACACAGTCCAAAATGGCCACGCGGGCATATCTCCAGGGAGGGCCATCACTACTGTAAGAGTGCTTGGCCGGGAACTCCTGTCCAGCCCCATCGAGGCACTGTCTGAGCAGTGTCAGTCTTCCTTCATTCCTTCGTTGTAAATCTTGATGGCACACAGACACCCACCGGTGAGAGCCAGCATCCAGTGCTTGGCCGTGGCTGACACATGGCAGGTGCTTGGGACCTATGAAATGGCAGACCACCCTCCCACTCCACAGCTGTGCTGTGGTTCAGGTGCCCCTAATGCCGTTCCTCTCCGTGCCACCAATTCACACGTGCCATTCGTGTTACTAAGCATGGTGACTTACAAGGAAACAAATAGATCAGAAAACAAACAAACAGATGGCAATTCTGAGGATCACTCTTGTAAAGACTTACTGCTTGTTTTAAAACCAAAGTTGCAGGGTTGGGGCAGGGAAGGAAGGAGGCAGGGAGAGAGACTAATTCTCCATCCACTGGTTCGTTCTCCAAGTGGCAGCAACAACTGGGCCAGGCCAAAGCCAGGATCCCAGGACCCCATCTTGATCTCCCACCTGGATGGCAAGACCCAACTATTTGGACCATTTTCTGCCGCTTTCTTAGGCTGCTGGCATAGTGCTGATCCCAGGTGGAGCAACTGGGTCTTTTTTTTTAATACATATTTTTTTTTTAATTGTAAAGGCAGATATACAGAGAGGAGAGACAGAGAGGAAGACCTTACATCCACTGATTCACTCCCCAAGTGGCCACAACAGCCAAAGCTGAGTTGATCTAAAGCCAGGAACCAAAAATTTCTTCTGGGCCTTCCATGTAGGTGCAGGGTCCCAAGGCTTTAGGCCATCCTCGAATGCTTTCCCAGGCCACAAGCAGGAAGCTGGATGGGAGATAGGGCAGCTGGGACATGAACCAGCATATGGGATCCCAGCAAGTGCAAGGTGAGGACTTTAGTTACTAGGCTACCATACCGGCCTGCAGCTGGGTTTTGAATCTGTGCCCATGTCAGATACCCGAGTCACAAATGGCAGTTTAACTCACCGGGTCACAGTGCCAGCCCTGAATTATTTTCTTAAGTGATAAACTTCTTTGATAAAACCCATGTCTTTTGGTGTGAGTTCTTCCATCACATACTTAGATAAGCTGGTCAGGATCTCAGAGAAGGGCACAGCATTAATTATCCTACTTAGAAATGGTGTTTGGCTGTTTGAGGGATGATGGGCCACTTGGAAAGTCTCTGAAATCTGAAGAACTCTCCAGAACAGCGACACCCAACAAATGCACAGATTTCAGAAAAGTCATGACACCCTCCCAAGGCCTCCAGGGCCCTGGTTAAAGTGTTGGCCATACCTCAGTCCAGGCCTGCGGGAGAAATGAGCTGTTTTCCCTCATTTTCTGAGCTTACAGGGTGTTAGTGTGTGGGACCCCTGGCTGACCTTATAGAGATTAGAGCAGGGTCTCCAGGGAACACCTGTGGCGTGCTCACACAGGTCACAAACAGTGGTCTCTCTTCCTGCAGGTGCTTCAGACTTGCACCCAGTGGGGAGATGTTTCTTCTAAAAGAGAATAGGGGAGCACAGAGTGAATCCAGCTAGACATAGAGACACAGAAGGACAGGCGAGGCATGAGTCCAGGCAGAAAGCCAGGCCGTTGGACAGAGGGGTGCAGGGGCTAGGGCTGGGCTGGGGGGTCGGGTGAGCAGTCATTGTTTAACAGGTGCAGAGCTGTTGGTGGGGATGGTGAGAACGTTTGGGGTGTGGATTATGGTGAATGTATTCAAGACGGCTACATTGTATGATTACAGATGATTCGAAAGCTTATGTGCATTTCTCACCGTAAAATTCTTTCCAAAACGAGTGAATGGCGCCCAGGGTGGCGGGATGTGGAGGCAGTAGTGTGTGCATGCACCTGTGTGGATGACAGAAAGCTCCTCAGGCCGACTCCGTACCCTTCCTTCTCCACCTTACCGCTTTCTCTGTGTCTCCTCATTGGCGCTTCCCCCTCCCAGTTTTCAAACACCAGGTAGCGATTTGAAGCCCACATCTGAGGGCTGCCGATGTCTCCTGTGCAGCTGTGCCATAACTGAGTTTCCAGGTCTCTGCTGAAAGGCTTCTGCGTCGGTTCCAACCTTTCATTCCAACACAGACAACTCAAGCGTGAATGTGTACAGCATGTCATGTCACAAGTTCCAGGAGGCATATTTCTCAATGGCAATGCAAGCGAAAGAACAGGTTCAGGAAGGGTCACGGCTGGTACAGAGCCTGATGGTTGGCACACACTTGCTCTGAGGGTCTGCAGTCCTGGCTCCACACTGGTTGAGCTCACTCTACTGTCACTGCCGGGAGCTCACTGTCCCTCCCCAAGAGATGATGGCTCACCATCAGGAACAGCCCAAGAGGTCTGTCTGCTTACCTGTCAGGAAAGTAGCCCCCAGTCACGGTCAGGTTACCAATTGGCCCTGCTGCCCATGTTCTTGTTCCGTATCACCGAGCCCTTTGTGTGCCTGGAGATGTAAAAGCTTCCCCGGGGCCCTTGGAAGATGTGCCAGACAGGTTGCTCCCTGAGGGGCACCTGGCTTACTTATTCTTATGTATACATAATTCCTGGAGAAGGGCTGGTGCAATGGCTTAACTGTCTAATCCTCTGCCTGCAAGTGCCAGCAAACCATATGGGTACTGATTCATGTCCCCATTACTCCACTTCTTATTCAACTCCCTGCTTAGAGCTTGGGAAAACAGTGAAAGATGACCCAAAGCTTTGGGAACCTGCACCTGAATGAGAGACGCCTGGAAGTAGCTCCTGGGTCCTGGCTTCAGATAAGCACAGCTCCTGCCGTTACAGACATTTGGGGAATGAACCAGCAGATGGAAGATCTTCCTGGCTCTTTTTCTCCTTGTAAAATCTGCCTTTCCAATAAAAATAAATATTAAAAAGAAATATTTTCTGGAGAGGCAAAGGCAAACAGACCGATCTCCCAGCTACTGTTCACTCCCTGCAATGCCTTCCACCACCCAGACTGAGCGAGTGCAAAGCCGAGCGCTGGGAACTTGACCCTGTATTTTTCAGGTGTGTGATAAGGACCCAGCTGCTGCATCTGTCAGGCTCTACGTAAGCAAGAAAGGACTGCAGTGTAGGCTCAGTAATGTGGGATGTGAGTATCCCAGCCAGCATCCACTGGCCCCCTGATTTATATTCTGAGTAATTCACAAGCAATGACACCCTACTGTCAGTCTGTGAGGGGCATTCTTTTACAAGCTCCAGGAAGTGACCGTTTTGCTTAAAAAACACCTGTAGCTGAGGACCACTGTGGCTATGTGTACACTGTTGACCTAAGAATACCACCAAGACACTGTTCCTCTGGAACAACAGAGGAATCCCACACGATGAAGGATGCCAGGAGCTTGCCTCGGCATAGCCTAGCACGAAGAAGAATGTCCTCACAGCAGAGGCTCCCTGCGGCACACCTTCCCGTGGGCACCAGACAGACCCAGGACCTATCCGACAGCAGGCGTTCAAGAAGCTCCCACAGCCTTGAAGACGAAATACGCTGCAGAGTGAGGTGCTCTGGGAAGCAAGGAAACAGCTGGGTCAGCATGCGCGGTGTCTGCATTGGTAACGGCTCCCCAGCCCCCCTGACAGCTGATACTTGGGAACTTTGTGAGCAAATTGGCAGGTTGAGACTGGCCATAACAGGAGTACCCAGGCCATGGAAACCACCCAACCCTATAGGTCCATGTGTCCTTCCTCTGCAGACAGCACTGGACAGCAGACCAGTTCAGAGTAAGGGTAGCACATCCCTAGACTGCTGAAGTGTTACGGGGTTTTTGTTGGTTGGTTGGTTTGTGTGTGTGCTTTTTTTCAGGTATATTTTATTTGAAAGGGTTACAAAGAAAGAGAGAGAGAGAGAGAGAGAGAAAGAGAGAGAGAGAGAATGCCTATCTGGTTCACTCCCCAAATAACTGCAACGGCCAGAAATGAGTTGGTCTGAAGGGAGGAGCCAGGAGCTTCTTCTGAGTCTCCTACTCGGGTGCAGGGGCCCAAACATTTGGGCCATCCTCTGCTGCTTTCCCAGGTTCATTAACAGCAGCTGGAACATGCACTGGTACCCATGCAGGATAGCCGTGTCACAGGCTGTGGCTTTGCCTGACTCGGCACAGCGCCAGCTGCTAGGGTAGTTTATCCTTGCATTAGCTTTCTTGAGTTTGGAGTCTCTTTCACATCCCTGCACAGTACTTGTTGTGACTTCAGAGAAACAAAGTGACAATAACCTAAGATTAGACAAAGATTAGAACATCCAGGCTTACATAGATGAAGCGTCTTACCAAAGGGCACAAGCTGAGCCACGAAAAAGGCAACAGTAAACACTAGTGCTGCCAGGACACCTGGCGCGTGTGACAAAGAAGGAAAACCAGGAAGCAGCCACACGACCAGTGCAGCGGTGGCTCCGTGACTGTTCCCACTGATATCTCCCCACTCATTTCTGACTGCCCACAAGGTTCTGAGGACAGCTGGACAGCCAGTACTTTGGTTATCCCTGAGAGGTTGCAGCAATTTCGGTGCCTGAGTAAAGCTGGGACAATGCTGGGCTCTGTTTCTGCTTACTGGACGGAGAACAGACCTTAGGACTCTGTCTGCGTCACCAGATCCAGGTTCCGGTCATCTTAGTCAGGGCACTCAGCTGCAAATGGCAGCATGTGACCCAACCTGACCCGAACAAAACAAGCCTGTGTCATTGCAAAGTCCAGGGTGCTCTCAGGTCAGGGTGGACTGAGGGGGTCAGACCAGGGAGCCTTCTGGGACCCTCTCTTGCTCTGGGCTGCCTTCACGGTGTAGAGTGAGCACCTGACAGCTCCTTGCTTACAACCCTGATTCTTGATTTCAGTTCTGGCAAGGTGATGCCTTCCAAGTCTTTCTTTGGGGGATGAGGAATTCAGTGGCACAGACTCTGGCCGCACAACATGCTCATTCCTGACCTGTTGGCTGTGGGCAGATCCCTGACAAAGGGGACACTGGGGCCAAGGGGACACCGGCTCTATCAGATCAGTGGATATATTGTGGTCTTTAGGGTGTGTCTGGGAAAAACTATGAGTGGATTTCTTTGTGCCAAAACACCTTTTCATTTGGTTTTTACACGAATGTTTCAAAGTGTCCTTGTATTTGTTAAGTGGACAAATAAAAAGATGACATGAAGGATGATGGAGACCAAGTGCCCTCTGTAGCCCTGATGACACCCGTTTTAAAACTGCAAGGCCAGTTGTTTTTCTTCTGTGTGCGTGTGTGTGTGTGAGTGTGTTTAATATTTAATTAGGGGTTGGCACGGTACAACAGGCTAATTCTCTGCCTGCCAGCACTGGCATCCCAATATGGGCGGGGATGCATGTTCTGGTTGTTCCATTCTGTGATCTAGCTCTCCGCTTGTGGCCTGGGAAAGCAGCAGAGGGCTGCTCACACATTGCTCATCTTTGTTTCTCGCAGAGAAAAATAACTGTGCAGTCCCTCTAAGAGCCATAAATAAGAAGCAAAAAAAATTGGAAACAATAATCTCACCCACTTTCCCCTATTCCTAAGTCCTTGCCATCCTAGTCAACTATGTAAACATCACCAAAAATAAAATTTAAAAAATTAAATAGCCATAACCAAAAACAACAATAAAAGCGAAAGTCAGTCTTGTCATATCCTCACATGGTGCTTTCTGCTGGACTTCACCAGAGCTGTGAGTGTGTGTGTGTGTAAAGACTTACATATTTATTTGAGAGAGAGAAAGAGAAAGGTTTTCTCCACCCACTGGTTCACTTCCAAATGACTGCAACACCCATGGTTGAGCCGGGCTACAGCCAGAAGCTTCATCTTGGTCTCCCACATGGGTGCAGGGGCCCTAGCACCTGGGCCAGCTTCCTGACTTCCTAGGTGCGTTGGTAGGGAGCCCCATCTGAAGCAGTGGCCAAGGGACTCACACCAACATTCTTTTATGGGATGTTGATGTCGTAGCTAGTGGGTTCACATGCTGTTGCAATGCTGGCCCTAGGCTCATGTCTTCACTGCTTATCCCACAGATAAGAAGCTCACAGGCCCAGAGCACACTGCAAGGGGCAGGCTGCCAACTGGCACCAAGAGCTGCCATTGGCAGGGCTGCGCCCGGGTTCCGTTCCTCGGCTCCTCCAGCTCTGGTGCAATGAAGGCTGTGGGAGCTGTGCGTGCCTCACCTCTCCTTCTCTTCCAAGCATTTAATGATGTCCTCTGGAACGTTGACTTCCAAATCAGTATTTGACTTTTCTCTTGCCATACGTCTGTCATTTTAAGGCTATTGCCTGACAAGTTGGAAATCCCTAATCTCTCTGCCAGTCTTCATCACCCCAGCTATGTGTCTTGCAGGCTTCCCTGTCTGCTGCCTGAGTCTCCTGAGCTCCCCTTTGCCTGGAATCACTTTTCTGAGTAACTGCCCCCAAGCTGGGATGCGCAGGGGACGGACTGCCTCACCACAGACCCAACCAACCCATCCAAAGTTCTGGTCTCCTTTGGGCAGGGCGGGTCTTGGCTGGGAGTGTGCGTCTCCGACGGCCTCCCTCCCTCCCTTCCAGCATCTAGCTGATGCTATTCTACCTTCCCCCTGCCCGCCGTCATTCAGGTGCCAATTCCTGTGTCTGGAAGCACTGAAATGTTCAGAACACACACCTGGATGGATCTAGCCGTTGATTATTAGTCTTTCTCATCCTGCCCAGGACTCCGTGAATTCGTCTGAGGGGAAGACTTCAGGCTTTAAGGTGGACTTTTATTCTTTTTATCACACACTATTAACTTGATTCTCAATGGCTTCTTCCTCTCTTTCCATTTTCTTCCACTGAAGGATTTCACTTGAAAGTCATCTTTCTTTGTCACGGAAATTCCTTTTAAGGCTATTGTACAATTTCCTTATTTATTAATTGCTTCCTTATTTTAAAGGGGCTTCAAGAAATCTTTCAGAGGTCTCTGAATAGACATCAAACACCACTTATAAATGTGCTTCTTGTATGCTGTCTGTGAGTTTTCTGGGATAATTCTTGTTTAAATAAGTCTATTCTAAGTAACTGTGAAACCTGTAGTTTCTGGTGTAGCAAATAACTGTAGTTCAGAAACCTATAATCGCAATCGACAGACACAGGGGAGCGGAGGCCTGACTGCCAACGGGGAAATCCTGCGCCCGGCAGCAGGGCTGGCAGCCTCTGGCATGTGCTTGCTCACACTGAGCAGGGAGCGGCGGCTCTAGGGATTCCCCAGGTCCACAGAGCAGCTCTGCACAAAGCCCAGCTGCCCAGGACACCAGGAAGACAGGTCTCTGATAGCCTCCCTGTGGCCACAAGTCCCTGCCTTCCCCACAAGCCCTGGGGCAAGCTGTAATCCAGGGCAGCCGGGGGCACAGCCCTCGGATGTGCCGAGAAGAGTACACAACCCAGTCACTCCCCACTGGAGGACTTGGAGAAAGACAGGGAGCTCAACACACGGAAACACCAGTGCTAGGAAAAACTGACGAGAATAAACAGCAGAGACTGCAAAAATAAGACGTACTCAGGGTGGTGGAAGTGGAGCATCAGTACATACCTACATATAACAAAGTAGCAGATGAGAAAAGTCAACATAGAAAATGTGCCCATTTATTCTTTGATGTTTGTCTCTCTGATTGCACATAGCAAATACATCTACTCCAAAAACAGACAAAATTGAAGATTAAATATTAAGCATAAAATCAAAGTGAAAAAATTTCCTCATATTCCAGGGCAATCAAGAAGTTCTAATGTCCATTTCAGAGGACAGGGGGTGGGGGAGATGAAAGGTAACGGAAGGGAGGTAAGACAGAATAAACAAGGAGAAAAACGAAGCAACAGGGCTGGGAGAAGGAAGGGGGATTTCTCATCCCTGTGGGAAGACAGGAGCTTCCAGACAAGGGATGCTGGGAAGCTGTTTGAAGAGTGTGTATTCTGCACACCCGGCTGGCAGCCAGCATCCAGAGGATGAAGGGAATCCTGAAGGCATCGGTGGCAGATGCAAGGAAGCAGATCAGAGCCCCAGCACGTGGCCAGGGAGCAAATCCTTGAGATTCTGGGCAATTCTGCTGAGTCTAATGTTTTGTGCAAAGGGAGATTAATATGAACTTTATCATGTGTGTAAAATGGAAACATTTTTGCTTTGAAAGCAGAGATTCACCACAGTTTAAAAAAAAAAACCAAAAAACCTTTCAAGGATATTACTAACAAACAGAATATGAACCCAAAGAAATAGTAGTGAGCCAAGAAATTGTTACCGCATGAAGTTATGTCTGAATATTAGTCCTTACATAAGGTACAAAAGCTCACAGTAAGGAACGAAAATTACAAATAAACAAACCTCTGAGACATTCAGCAGAAACTGAACAACATGCTGAGTATTGGCTTTGTTTGGGAAAGAGGAAAAAATCCAGATTAAATCTAGACACAGCAGAGCAAACACAATTTTAAGTGTGTTACAATTTTCAGGGTAAAAAAAATAGAAGAAAATATAAAAGAAAAAATTTAAAAGAAAAACAAATTTCAGGGTAGCCAAGAAACATGAAGCAGATGTCAGATTAATAACTTCCAACGACTGCTGGAATAGTGGGGCAAAAAAAATTATCAGTGGAACAAGCCGAAGGGTGAAAACAAGACATTGTGATCAAAGAAAACCTAAGCAGTAAGTTTAGAAAGTATAAAGTCACACAATTTGACAGCTAAGGGTGTGGTGCAGTGGCCTAGAGGCTAAATCATTGCCTTGCACTTGCCAGAATCCCATATGGACTCCGGTTCATGTCCTGGAAGCCCCACTTCCCATCCAGCTCCCTGCCTGTGGCCTGGGAAAGCAGGAGAGGATGGCCCAAAGCCTTGGGACTCTGCACCCACGTGGGAGACCCAGAAGAGGCTCCTTGCTTCTGGTTTCAGATCAGCTCAGCTCCAGCTACTGCAGCCACTTGGGGAAAGAATCAGTGGACAGAAGATCTTCCTCTCTGTTTCTCCTCCTCTCTGCATATCTGACTTTTCAATAAAAACAAATAAATCTTAAAAAAAATAACCAGCTTACTGGTTACATTTCTCCCATTCAAAGACAGATGCCCCCTCCCTCCAAAGACCAGACAGATGCCCCCTCCCTCCAAAGACCAGACAGATGCCCCCTCCCTCCAAAGACCAGACAGGTGCCCCCTCCCTCCAAAGACCAGACAGATGCCCCCTCCCTCCAAAGACCAGACAGGTGCCCCCTCCCTCCAAAGACCAGACAGATGCCCGGTAGGAAAAACCCTAGCCACTTGCCCTTTTGTGGGAGGTTGAAGAAAAAGAGAATCTTGAGGAAAAGTTCATCAGAGAGGCGATCTATATAATGTGAATTACTCATTGTCAAATTATTTCAATCAGACAAATTATTTCAGATTGATGAATGATAAAATATACCAAAACGAAAACACAGTGTGTTTGATCCACCGACCACCTATGAAAGAACAAATCAGCCAAGTATAGAAAAAGAATAGATGACCTTTATCCAAAGAAACCCCAGTTCACGTCTTTCTCCCTTGCAGCAGAAAGACAGAATGGAGAAGGGGTTACGAAGGAATAGAAAGGATGGCAAGGGAAGGGTGCGCATGGCCCGGAAGCTGAAGCAGGGGTGGCCTCTGTCTTTATTTGCTGTTGGCTATTGGCTGGTGTCAGTCATTGGTCAAAGAGTTCTGCTGCCTCAGGGCGGGCCAGATTTCTGCTGCCCCTTCTGTTTCAACCTGAGGTCAGACTGACATACTGGACCTGAAGCAAGCTCCACCCTTCCCTGGTAACCGCAGCAACCATCACAGTGTCGCTTCAAAAGAAATGAGAAAAAAATCTGATAGGAAATAAAAAATATGCAAGCCCAAAGTGTTAATAAGAGATTTTAATGCTCTTCTCTTAGACCAAAGAAAAAAAATACTGAAGATACTAAAAAAGTGTAAGTTTGAGCTTAGGGCATATGCCTTCTTTTTTTTTTTTTTTTTTTTAAGATTTATTATTATTGGAAAGCCGGATATACAGAGAGGAGGAGAGACAGAGAGGAAGATCTTCCGTCCGATGATTCACTCCCCAAGTGAGCCGCAACGGGCCGGTGCACGCCGATCCGATGCTGGGAACCAGGAACCTCTTCTAGGTCTCCCACGTGGGTGCAGGGACCCAAGGCTTTGGGCCGTCCTCGACTGCTTTCCCAGGCCACAAGCAGGGAGCTGGATGGGAAGTGGAGCTGCCGGGATTAGAACCGGCGCCCATATGGGATCACGGGGCATTCAAGACAAGGACTTTAGCCGCTAGACCACGCCGCCGGGCCCCATATGCCTTCTTTTTATATTTATTTATTTATTTATTTATTTATTTATTTATTTATTTAATTGTATTTATTACAAAGTCAGATATACTGAGAGGAGGAGAGATAGAGAGGAAGTGGAGCTGCCGGGATTAGAACCAGCGGCCATATGGGATCAAGGCGAGGATCTTAGCCACTAGGCCATGCTGCCGAGCCCATATTTATTTATTTTTAAAAGATTTGCTTTTGTCTTTATTTGAAAGGCATAATTTTAGAGAGAAAGAGAGATTTATGAAGAGATCTTCCAAATTGCTGCATCCAACAGGGCTGGGCCATGCCGAAGATGGGTGCTTTATCTGGGCTCCTAGCGGCACAATCTGGGTCTAGGCGCAGAAGCACGTGGGCCATCTGCTGCCTTCCCAGGTGCATTAGTAAAAAGCTAGATTAGAAATGGAGCAGCAGGACACCATTATGGGATGTTGTCAACTCCTTAAGACACTACACAGACCCCTGCACACTCTTTTCTAAAGATTTATTTATTTTCATTGGAAAGTCAGATATACAGAGAGGAGGAGAGACAGAGGGGAAGATCTTCTGTCCACTGAGTCACTTCCCAAATAGCTGCAACGGCCAGAGCTGCGCCAATCCAAAGCCAGGAGCCTCCTCCAGGTCTCCACATGGTTGCAGGGTCCCAAGGCTTTGGGCCGTCCTTGACTGCATTCATAGACCACAAGCAGGGAGCTGGATGGGAAGCGGGGCCACCAGGATTAGAACGGGTGCCCATATGGGATCCTGGTGTGTGCAAGGCGAGAACTCTTGCAGCTAGGCTACCACGCCACCTCCCCCGACCCCGCACACTTTTTTAGGACATGTGAGCCATTGATGCAAGCTAACCATGCAGTAAGACTTGGGAGAAAAATCTCCAGTTCTTTAACCACAGTTCAAAAGAAGTTAGTAAAAACAAACAAACAAACCAAAAAAACTGGTCCAGCACAGTAGTCTAGTGGCTAAAATCCTCTCCTTGAACGCACTGAAATCCCATACGGGCACTGGTTCTAATCCTGGCTGCCCTGCTTCCCATCCAGCTCCCTACTTGCGTCCTGGGGAAGCATTCAAGGATGGCCCAAAGCCTTGGGACCCTGCACCTGCATGGGAGACTGGCTGAGGGGCCCGTCTTCTTGCTGGCTGTGCCCTGCTGGGCATGTGGGCAAGGCTGTAGAACAAAGGAAAAGGAACTATGCATAAACTAAGGAAAAGTTCAAGACAGGGTTCATAAAAATAAATTAGAGCCACTAGGCCACGCTGCCGAGCCCATAATGCTAAGGGAAATGAGCCAATCCCAAAAGGTTAAATACCACATATTTGCCTTAATTTAAGATGATATGATCTTATGTATAACATGTTATGTTTTGAATGTTATATGTTGTGTATAAACTAAAATTGAAGTATAGGGGAGGTGGTCACAGATGGTTGCTGGGAACTCGCATTTACTTTTAACATATTGGTTACTCATTACTATGTCAATTAATTCCATAATGATGTAAATTTTTGCTGATGGTATGTTGGAGCTTTCAATTGACTGGGATGATACTCTGCTGGCTCTGTCTTCAGGCCAGAGAGGATATACCTAAGAAGCCGTTGAACTTGACTGGACAGTAAGATGCTGGACTCTATGTTTGGTATACGCTTGCAATGGGGGAATCTCAACTGAACTTGAGCTGTGGTTATGCAACAAGGTGGAGGAATCCACCATGGTGGGATGGTATGGGGAGGGGTGGGGAGAACCCAAGTATCTATGTAACTGTGTCACATAATACAATGTAATTAATGAAGTTAAATAATAAATAATTTAAAAAAATTAGAGAGGTAGCAGATCTTTAGTTCATATTAGTATATTTTATACAAACTGTTCATAGACATTATTGCAACACAATGTATTTTTCTTAGGTAAAACGAACAAGTGAGTCCAGGTTCATGAGGGAGTGATAAAAAGGACCCAGAAAGCAAGCCCTTTAGATGACCGTAAGGAGCGACTGTCAAACCAGCCGCAGACGGTGGCCAGACACTGGAGTCAGAGTATGCTAAGGAAATGCCTTGTGAGGGTGGGCTGCGGGAGACCATGTGGGAATGAGAGGAATGCGTTGTGAACACTGAGCAGGGCCTCCAGGACCCACAGAGGAGTCTGTCCACGCGGGGCTTTGCTTGTGGTCTGCCGCCGCTGCTAGCGCGGGTTCTTCTCCTGCATGGGGGAGTGGCTCACTTCCGTCTCACAGTCTGCCCACCTTCCTGCTGGCAGTCCAACCCCATCTCCGCCACACTGAGAGAACGGTGTTCAGAAATGGTGTGATCCTTGCACATCAACATTCTAACCTGCTACCCCTCAGAGGCAACAGTTACAAGTTTCCAGGCATGGTTCAACTGTCACTGAAGACGCATGCACATTTACTGAATAAAATGGACAGATAAAATCAGATCGAGTTATTTTTTGGGGGTGGGGGAGAACTAAGGTTTTGTTTGTTTTCTTTTTGCTCATTAACTGAGGCAGAAAAAGAGAGGGAAATGCCAAAGAATCCAACTCTGAAAAATCTGTTAAAGATAGAAGGAACAGAATTCAGGAGGGTTCTCAGCTGGGTGTGACTCGTATGTTACACATAACGAGGACATTATGTGTGATCTTGACAAGCACGGTTCATCTTAATAATGCGGAGGGCACTTCAAATTAGAAAAGATACTAGTGCTGTTCACAGCAGCACGTGGTCATAAAGTTGTGAAGGTTTAAAAAGCAATCCAATTTAAACTGGACACATTTCAAAACATTATGGGACAACAATAGTAGCTTAAACACGTAGAGAAAAGTCAACAGATTTTTTTTTTAAATGTGACGCATAGGATTAACATTTCAAACATTAAGGGCAAGTATTTTGTCCTGAAATAGGACGGAGAGCTGTACAGAAAAAGCAGAATTGAATTCACAAATCACAGAAGACATTCAAATCATAAAATGCAAACAGAAAGATGCAGAGCTTCATGAATCATCAGAATAAATGTTGAAGCGGACAAGTTTTACCGCCCAAGACTCAGAGGAGAGGGGCGTGCAGGAGGCGGGGAGAGCAGAGTGCCTCCACCTGCTGGTTCCTTCCTTAAAGGGCTGGCCAGGCCACAGCCAGGAGCCGGCACACCATGCTGTCCCCCATGGTGGCAGGGACCCAAGCACAAGGGGAACAAGTCACCGCCTTCCCAGGTGTGAGAGCCAAAGCAGAGTCGCTCTAAGCCCCTGTGGGACCCAGGGTTCCAAGCTGCGGCCTAATCCGTTTGCGCCCCACACAGCGCCCACTTGAACCAGGTTGTTGATTTTTGAGGACAGCTGGGCTGAATCTACCGACGCGGTTGCTGTGAGGAAATGGTCTGGCATACCCAGACCAGTAGGCCGAGGGGGCAGCAGAGCAGGCCCCGGAGGGCGGGCCCGGATCCTCGGGTAAGCCCACCCATTGGCCACCGACTGGCTCAGCCGTGTGCACGTGACCGAGTTTAGCCAATAAAGGGTGAGCAAGCTGCCCGGAGGGTGTGCCTCCTCAGGCAGAGCTGTGGAAGGTGAGGCTTTCTCTCCTTCCTGTGCAATTGGGGGTACACGTCTCTCTGGTTACCGCGGTCGGTTATTTTGAGGCCCGGAGAGGAATGACTGCTGGGTACCTCGGGCTGACGCCTCTCCGCCGGGAGTCTCCAGCCCCCAAGGCCGCTGGGTCGCTGGCGTTCCAGTCAGTGAGCTAGACCCGAGGCACAGCGCGTGGAGCCTGAACGTCTGTGACTTTGAACCCGAATCATCCTTGCAGAGCCAGGTACAATGCCATCCAGCCACCTGAGGCTTAGGAGCAGCGAGTGGGGATGGAAAGGAAAGATTACATATATTTAATTCTATTCTTCATAATTATATATTTCTTTACTATTTTACATTGTGAATGAAGCCGTATATTAATTTTGTCTTTAAAGGAAATAGGCACAGTTAGTCATATGACACAGAGCTGCCTGATGGAGCCTATAATTTTATTCCTTTCAATAGCTTTTCAAGAAGATTTATTTGTTCGCTGGAAAAGTAGAGTTACAGAGAAGACAGAGAGATCTTCTCTTTACTGGTCCACTCCCCAAATGGCCGCCATGGCCAGGGCTGTGCCAAGCCAAAACCAGGAGCCTGGAGATTCTTTTGGGGTGCCCATGTGAGTGCAGCGGCCCAAGGAGCTGGGCCATCTTTTGCAGCTTTTCTGGACTATAAACAAGGAGCTGATCGGAAGTGGAGTCATTGGTCCTGCTAAGCTGTTTCTCCGTCAAAGCATGGGTGCTTCATTAATTCCTCCATTCCTTCATTTATTTATCTAAAAAGATAGTTACTGCGTGTTGCAATGTTTTGTTTTGTGGTTCAACCTGGCCAGGCTATGGTACCCAGCTGATCCATCAAAACAAATCTACTTGTTTTTTTGCGTGTATTTTGTAGGTGTGCTCAACATTTATAGTCAGTTGACCTTCAACCGGGGGGTTGTCCTCTGTAGTCTTGGCGAGTCTCATCCAACCATGTGAAAGACCCTAAGAGTAAAACTCAAATTTGCTTGAGGAAAAAGAAATTCTGTGTGTGGACAGAAATCGCCTGCTTGAGTATTTCCAGTGTTCTGGCTTAGTTGATGGACTTCACACTTGTGTGTGCAACCCACACAAGCCTATAAGACAGTTCCTTGGCAAACCACCCTCCCCACCCTGCCCCTGGCCTCTCACTCTCTGCATACAGAAAATCGTCTGACATTTTTGTCCTTTGTGGGAGGGGCAGTAAATATTCAGTGCTCAACAAAGCAAGAGTAGGATAGAATTGACAGTTTAATATTGGAAGGATTTGTAAGTTGTGGTATGTGCCAAGAAGGAAAACGACGTATGTTGTTAATAACAGTAAGTTTTAGGGTTGAGTCGTCAGTCGTCAGGGTGTAAAAAGGCCCAGGTTTTTTTTTTTTTTTTTTTAATGTAAGAACAGGATGTCAGTACACACAAAACCTGTCATAGGGAGAGGTTCTGAGAGAGGAGCTTGCAAAACTCCTCTGTTGGAACACAGCCCCTACAGGTGAGCACAAGAACCGCGATATGAGGCAACCCAGATCAGGCAAGAGGAAGATACCCACCATCATACATATGGCATAGGTGGGGGACAGACCAGGCTGAATCGGTTCACATCAACCGCTGGCGAATTCAAACAGCAACATAGAGTGTGGGTCAGGCCAGTTTCGGTCGCAACACATACCAGTGCACATTAAGGAGTGCCAAGGTGAGGTGAGCTGTACCAGATGTGGTTGCAGCGCCCAAACAGCACACACAAGAAGCGGGGGTGGGCGGGGAAGGAGGCAAAGCTGGCTCCCTCCCTGCTGGACAACCACTCCCACTGGAGAGCATGAGTTGGGATGGAGGCAGATCAGACCAGGCAGGGCTACAACACCTATGGGCCTCATGTGAGCTCGATTGGGGAAGGGCCAGATTGGGCTGACTGTTCCAATCGGTGCAAGCAAAAATTAGACTGGATGAGGGTTGGTTGAGCTTTGCCACATCATCAGATGGCAGAGGCTGGCACTGGGGACCAATTCTGTTAAGTTAAATGCCAGAACCACCTGGAGAGTGCACAATCTAGAAGTTGGAGTGGCTTAGTAGGGAGATAGTGGGCACCTCCCTTGTGGGTAACCACTCCCACTGGAGAGCACGAAAACCAGTACAGGGCCAGGGGTTGCTAGACAGAAAGGTACCTGCCAGTATGTGTATGGACTGGGTAGTAGGTTGGTTGGGTTGAGCTAGACTTCAATGCCCATTGACAAGTACCAGAGCTAAATGGGATGTGGGACAGACTGAACAAGCGTGCGGTGCATACTGGCATGCATGGGAACCAGGGTAGGGAGCAGGCCTGGTGGGGGTTATGGGGAGTCGCCTGTACCAGGCTGCAGCTCCCACTGGTTTGCATGAGGACTGTGTATGAAGTGGGTAGGATCGAGTTGGACTACAACACCCATTGGTTCCAGTGGAAGCCAGGGCTGAAAACAGAACTGACCCAGCAATTGCAACAACCAGTATGTGCATAAGCTGATTGGGGCAACGGACTGTGCCAGACCCTGTACTGGCAAATTCACACAAGAACCAGGCTTGGGATCATCTCAGATGAAGTTTCTTTGGAGATCCTTCCAACTGAACTGCTGATCTTAGAACCCCAACCATGAAGAGACTGTCAGCCAGTAGATTCTGGATAGGTTTCATTGCGATTGGAACGGTGAGATTGGCAGCAGTTCAGAACTGTTGAACTATCAAAACGGCTTGAGCAGGAGCCTCAGAGCATGCCTCACATCAGGGACCTGGGATGGGTGGGAGGCTGGGTGGGGCTTTTCCCTTTGTTTCTCCCCTGACCCCAGATAGAGGGAAAAAAATACTAGTGTGGAAACAATGGTATTACCCACTTTCCAGGAGCCCTTGACCCTTTGTACTCTAATCAACTAAGTAAGATCATTTAAAATAATAATAATAATAATAATAATAATAATAATAATAATAATAAAGGACAGGGTGTCAGGTAGAGGGAACGGTGATCAAAGTTCCTGGAACCAGAAGAATGATGAGACATTCCTGGGACTTCCACAATAGTGAAATACTCAGAGTAGATCATCGCGCGTGTTCCCTGAACCCCTGATGCCTACACACAGTTGCCAATTGGATGTAAATGCATGTACTCGTGTTGTGATTTTGTGTCTCTTGCTCTGTCTTCAGAGAATTGAGAAGGTTCTGGCCCTTAGCAGGTGCTCCTAGGAGGTGAATGAATGAAGGCAGGCATAAGTGAATGAAGTTAGAGTTGATAACAACCGAAAAGCTGCAGGAGCACAGGCATAGCTAAAAGCGAAGGCGGTGGAAAGAGGGCAGCAGGTGTGCAGTATGGGTTGGAACTTACCACTGGGTTAAGATGAGAGGAGTGTAATGGAGAGGAGAGGGGCAAATTTAGAGTGACTCGGGTTTCCAACTTGAATGAGCAAGCGAACAAAGGTGCTACTGATAGAAGTGGGAAAGCCCAAGGGGTTAATAGGATTGACCTTTCCAGGACCTGGTGCACGACTTCATGGCTTTCTGATAAATGAATGAAGCAGTGACTTCATTGGCATCACTGGACTTGGGCAGAAAGCACTATCTATGATGAAGAGGTTTTGTCTTAATGACATCTTCAGCTTCTTCTAGGGGAAAAACTGTTGTTCTTTTACTTTCCTACAAGTGTCTTACCAGGTTGAGGACCTCGTGTGGATGACCGTAGGAGGCCTGTGGTTGTGATGGAAGCATGGGACACGGTGATCCCACTGGCTGCCTTGTACATGCACTTAGAACAGCAGCCCTGAAGGGTGCCCGTGTGTGCAGTGGCTCACCTTCCTTGTGGTCTTGCCGTGTTTAACTCAGATATTTTACCACTTAAAGTTCTACAATTTTATCTTACTAAAAGGTTTCAGCTTTGTAAAATATTCAAGCTTTTTTTTTTATTTGCATGAGAACAAATATTCTCGGATAATTGCTCATAGATTGTTGTTACCTAGGGGAGGAGTCCCTGGAGCAGGGACTGGAAAGTTCAGATTCTCACCATTGCCCAATGAACTGAATTAGCAGCTTCACAGACACTGTCCAAATGAGTTATTTGAATATATCTCTTTAGCATTTCTCATACACTAAAAGTTGAGAATGCTGCCAGGAGAGTATGAAAATTCATATATTTTTTACAATAAAATCTCAAAATTTTATTTCTTTTTTGCTTTGTTTATCACATAAGTTTATGATCTCAAATCTAGCAGTATTCAAAGTGTAAATGTCCCCAAGTTCTTTTCATGGAACAAAGTCAAAACTGTTTTTGTAACAACATTCACTTTTCTGTACTTATCCCCCAGGAGTGGGCAGTGGAGCTTTGTGGAAGCAAAGTGACAGCAAGTGATGTCATGACAAACCAAATGAAGAAGCACATAGGAAGATCCAATTTTTTCCAAGAAGTGAGACATTAAAGAGTTTCTTGGAAAAGCCATTTGACCTCACTGTTAAAGTGTCATTTCTGAGTACCTTGATTCAATTTCCAACTCTAACACCCATTTCCAGCTTCTGGCCAGTGCAGACCCTGGGCAGCAGGAGGTGATGGCTAAAGTAGTTGAGTCCTTACCATTGATGTGAGAGACCCGGATTGAGCTTTGTTCTTCAGCTTGGTCCAGTCCTGTCTGTTGACAGGCATGTGTGGGTGAGTCAGTGGGCAGAAGGTGTCTTTGTGTATCTGTCTGTCTGTCTGTAACAGGAGAGAGATTCTGTAAAACAATGACAACCTTTCATTTTAACTATTTTGGAAAATAGTTATTTTCAGAAAACTATAAGGAATTATTTTAAGATAAATTAGTAATTTCAAAGTACATAGTTTTGATGTCTAATACAGGAAGTAGTGATGGCTGTCCTCCACATGAACAAAAGCTCTTTGTGGTATTCAGTGGCTTCCAAAGGGTAATGCTGTCTCCAACCAAACACATGGAGAACTATTGTCCCAACTCTGTCTTTCCTCACAGAAAGAACCCTAAGGTATGTCTGTGGGACTCCTTGCTGGTCCTCGGGCAGCTGTGCATTGTGAGTCCTGGGGGTCGGGGCCTTGCAGCTGCTTGGCCAGGTAAGCAGCTGTTGTGGGGGCGTGTTGATAAAGCCCTTCGTAGGCTCCAGAATCAACAGCAATTGCTTTTGTGAAGACCAAGCAAAAACTAGAAAAACAAGCTGTCAGAATTCCATGCAAGTAGCCAAGTCTGGTCCACACTGACACAGAAACAGATGGGCCATTATTGAAACAAAGATGTTTTAGGCATGCATAAGCCAACACAGTAAAAACAGCATTGTCCTGAAGCAAGCAGTTTCGGAGTCAAGATGGCATTTTTTGCTGTTTTATCTTGGGCAAATCAAACCCTCAGGGTGTCAGCTTTCTCATCTGAGATTTACATTGGAATCTAATGATTGGTCAATCATTCATGAATGATTTATTCTTGCTTTTATTCAATGAATATTTATTATACATTACCTTAACTTCATACATTTTTTATTTTTTGGAAAGACAGATACACAGAGAGGGGAGAGACAGAAAGGAAGATCTTCTGTCTGCTGATTCACTCCCCAAGTGACCGCAACGGCTGAAACTGAGCCAGTCGGAAGCCAGGAGCCAGGAACCAGAAGGTCTTCTGCGTCTCCCACAGAGGTGCAGGGTCCCAAGAGTTTAGGCTGTCCTCGACTGCTTTCCCACTACTGCTTTCCCACTACTTTAACCACTACGTTATCTTGCCAGGCCCATACATATTGTTAAGAACCAAAAACATGGGCCAGCACGATAATATAGTGGCTAAAGTCCTCACCTTGAACACGCCAAGATCCCATATGGGCACCGGTTCTAATTCTGGAGGCCCTGCTTCCCATCCAGCTCCCTGCTTGTGGCCTGGGACTGCAGTCGAGGATGATCCAAAGCCTTGGGTCTCTGCGTCTGCGCGGTAGACCCAGAAGAAGCTCCTGGCTCTTGGCTTCAGATTGGCTCAGCTCCAGCCATTGCAGCAGCTTAGGGAGTGAATCAGCAGACAGAAGATCTTCCTCTCTGTCTCTCCTCCTCTCTGTGTATCTACCTTTCCAATAAAAATAGATAAATCTTAAAAAAAAAAGAGCTAAAAACATTAAAGTAAATTACTTAGTTACTCTCTCTCTATGTGTGTGTGTGTGTGTGTGTGTGTGTGTATGTGTGTATAAAGGCTTGTTTATTTGAAAGCCAGAATGATAGAGGAGAGACAAGGAGATTTTCCATCTGCTGGTTCACTCCCTAAAAGGCTACAACCCACATCCAGGCCAGACCGAAGCCAGGAATTCATTCAATTCCCCCCCAGTGTCTCAGGGGTCCAAGTACATTAGCAACTCAGGAGCATTCGCAGGAAGCTGGATCAGAAGCCGAGTAGATGAATTTAAACTGGTACTTCAGTATGAGAGGCAGGTGTCACAAACATTGGCTTAACCCATTGTGCCACAGGATCAAACCCATAATGCCCCAATTCTGACCCTGAGGATTCAGTCCATCTAAAGTTAAACTGATACATATTTAAATCTATTTAAAAATTTTAAGTTAACCTGATTTAAAAAAAATAGCCCTCTACCTTTACAACTTCTTCTGCCTTTCCCCAGCTGACTGCTTCCCATATAATTATTTATTTGGAGTCAGTTTATTACCTCATTAAATGATCATTTCTAGGAGACCGGGAACTTTGTTCTCTCAACCTAACTTTTCCTGGCACATGGTTGACACTCAGTAAGTATTTGTTGAATGAGTGAAAGAATGAAGACTGGAAAAAAAGGGATAAATATATATACAAAGGAAAAAAATGACTAAGAAGGAAAGTGCACAGGGAAGCAACTGATGCATTTGTTGAGTGACCAAGGAAGGGTTGAGGTCGAGGTCAGTCCGGGGAAGATGGGAAGGCTTTCCAGGCCAAAGGGAGTGTGGAGAAGGTGTTGACAGGTGGAAGAGAGAGTTCATGTGTAGGCAGGGGGAACATTCTGTGACTTCTGCAAAGCCGTGGGCACATCGGAACAAGCAGCCAGGGCTTCCTAAGCAGCGTGGACGTTTATGGGAACTGTCTGCTGATGAGTCTCTGTGTGGAAGCCTGTCAAGCTGCCGTCTAACACGCTGTTGATAGAATTGCTGTGGTTTTCGTTAATGGATACTGAGTTCTTGCTAAGTGGCCAACACTTAACATGTCTCGTCACATCTGCAAGCCACTGAGCAAACCAAAATCAGGTGGACACTTTCATTGGGTCCCCTTGTATAGATAAGGACCCTGGTGGCCATCTGGGCTCATGAGACTTTCCCAAAATAGGTGTCAGGGCTAGAATGTGGCAGCCAATTCCAGGGAGACTCCCTCACTGACCTCTGCCCCTGGCTTCCCTCCCCACATGTAACCTGTTCCCAGAGTGACTTCAGGCTGGCCTGTGTGTCCTGTGAAACACAGTGTATGTTGTGGGATATGACTCTGGAGGCTGTGTCATAAAAGAGATTGCAAATCCAACCTTGACCTTTTTGGTTGCACGCCTGAGGTGAAGCCAGCTGCCAGGCTGTGACTCAAGCAGCCCTGTGGAGGGTCTGTGCAGAGGGGAACTGAGTTTTCTCACAATGAACCAGGGCTGACCATGTGAGTCACCTCTGAAGTGGACTCTCCACCCCAGCGAAGCTTCTGGATGACATCTGACAGTGACTCAGGAGGAGCCTCAAGCCCAGACCACCCTTTAGAGTCATGGCTCAATTTGGGACCTATGGAGACTGTACACGAGCATAAATAAGGCTTTAGTTAGGCCACTAAATCTGAGGGAAATTTGATATGCAGCAGTAGGTAACATAAGCGAAAATTCAGATTTTTTACTTAAAAACCACATTTCTTTTTTGAAAAGATTTATTATTTTTTTAAACTGGGAAAGCAAATATACAGAGAGAAGGAGAGACAGAGAGGAAGATTCTCTGTCTGATTATTCACTCCCCAAGTAACTGCATTGGCTGGAGTTGCATTGATCTGAAGCCAGGAGCCTACAGCCTCTTCCAGGTCTACCACACAGGTGCAGGGACCCAAGGCTTTGGGCCGTCCTCTCCTGCTTTCCCAGGCCACAAGCAGGGAGCTGGATGGGAAGAGGAGCTGCCGGGATTAGAACCGGCGCTCATATGGGATCCCAGGGCGTTGAAGGCGAGGACTTTAGCTACTAGGCTACCATGCTAGGCTCCCAAAAAAACCACATTTCTTAATTTCTTTCTTGCTAACTCTGAAAAGTGGCTGATCTCACTGAGTGTCACTCAGTGGCCCCAGGAGGCAGGCAGGAATCTATAGGGCAAGATTCCATAGTTATTTAATATGCAAAGAAAGACAGCAACTCCCAACAAAACAGTGTTCTAATTGTCCATTGAGATTAATTTTAAGAAGGTTTGAGGGCATTTGAAAAGACAAAATTTCACTGAAATAGATAAATCTTTAAATGCTCACAAAATTTCATTATACCTACTTAAAATTTAATGGTTTATAAAAGAATTTACTAACATAGAGGTGTTACTTTCTGACACTCCAACATCAATCAGCCACTTTATTCGTACTCTCCATGTGGAAGTTCTGGGTCCTTGATCTATATATCCTTACATCAGTAGCATGAACATGTACTGGGTTGTCAGAAAAGCAGAATTTCGGAATCTCAGGCTTCACTCTAGTCCTATTGAATCAAAATACGAGAGTGTGGTTTGACTGTGTCACGACGTGTTCATGTATTTGAAAAATAACCCCCGAATTTGCATGTAGTGGCCTTTGCTGAATCTTTAAGGTCAGGAGAGGTCATGAGGTTGGGGTCCTGGTGATGGTATCAGAGGCTTTGCCAGAAGAGGGAGAGAAAGCTGAGCTTGCAGCCTTCCCTGGCTCAGCATGCGATGCACTTCAGGCTAAGTGCTCCTTTACTTTGTAAATATATTCAGCCTGTGATGTTCTGTTATGGCACCGAAAACCAGCTAACTGCATTTCTCTCCAATGCTCAGATGAATGGTATGCATGTTGTAATTTGAAAAGCTCTGATCATCTAGCATTTGATATCTGTTTTCCAGGATGCATAATCTACTCAAGCAGGATGCATCCTGGAAAACAGTCCTTTGCTGCTACGCCTGGGCACGTAGCACCGTTCAGCTTCTGACCAGTGAGAGGCACACAGTGCAGGTCAGCTCTGAGCTAGGGGGAGGTTCTTCCTAGCACGGCTCCCAGCTGCATCTGCCATTGTGATTTCTGTCTTCTGGTCCTAATCCTTTATTCAGCCTAGAAAATAGATACAAGACTGACATGATGAGGATGGCGGAAGGCAAAGTGTGTTCTTAGTGGGGCATTGAAGGGTTTGGAAAAGAGAGGGGTTGTGTAGTGTCAGCATCTGGTGGATGTCCATATAGTCTTGTGGAATGTGAAAATGCTCATTTGATCTCTGTGTGAAGTGTCAGTGAAAACAAAACTTAGCCAGAATGTAGGTCAGCAATGCTCATCCCATGCCAGATTGCTATGGATGAGGCTCCACGGTTGCAGGTAGCAGAGGCTGGGGAGCACCTGCTGGGGGCTGAGCCAGGAGCTTCCTCATGCATCTCCACCTGCTGCCTCCTTGCAACAGCCCTCCCCAAAGGTTTCCCCATCTGGCCAAAGTGGCCCCAGAGGCCAGCTACGGCAGCACCTGCACCTCCTGTGCTGGTCACTGGGTGTGACACCTGCAAGGGAGCAGTAGCAGGTGTTCATCTCACCCTCACTGGTTTCACAAGGTAAGAACAGGCCTTGTCCTTACTTCTGCCGACTGGCACACCTGCTCAGCAGCAGCACTGGTGCCTTGAACAGTTAATGCATGTAGTCTGACAGCCCTTGTTCTTGGATATTGTTTCCCAATTCTTTCTCTAGATTAGGGAAATTTTCCCTTATTATTTCATTAAATACATTTGTAAACCCAGCTTCTCTTTCTGCACCTTCTGTGACTCCCACAACTCTTATATTTGGCCTTTAAATAGTGTTTCTTAATTCTTGAATACTTTTTTTTCAGCTTGACCCAGCTCTGCTTCCAGCTTTTTGTTTGTTTCCTCCTGGTGACAGGAAATATCTTCTGAGATTCTTTCTTCTGCTTCCTTCATTCTATTTGGAGACTCTCTCCTGTACTTTTAGTTTGCTCCACTGTATTCTTCATTTCTGATATACCAGTTTTCATTTGATTCATTTCCTGTGTGACATATTTCTTAAATTCCTTGAACTCCTGTATTACGTGCTTCTTGTTGTTGATAAGAAGCTTTATAACAAGTGTTTTGAATTCTGTATCCCCCATTTTCTCGTCTTCCTCAGTTAACTCTGATGTTGGCAAAGGCTTTTGCTGCTTTGCAGGGGAGCTTCAGTAATATTCATTGTGCTTCTGTCTCTTCTTTTGCTCTTGGTCATTGCACTTATGGTTAGCAGATTCTTCTCCTTGGGGCAGGTTTCTAAGCTGTGTTACCCACAGGTCTATAATTTGATTTTTTAAAAAAGATTTATTGATTTTTATTATTACAAAGTCAGATATACAGAGAGGAGGAGAGACAGAGAGGAAGATCTTCCATCCAATGATTCACTCCCCAAGTGACTGTGGCCGGTGTGCGCCGATCCGAAGCTGGGAACCAGGAACCTCTTCCGGGTCTCCCACGCGGGTGCAGGGTCCCAAAGCATTGGGCCGTCCTCGACTGCTTTCCCAGGCCACAAGTAGGGAATCTGGATGGGAGGTGGAGCTGCCGGGATTAGAACTGGCTCCCATATGGGATCCCCGCGTGTTCAAGGCGAGGACTTTAGCTGCCAGGCCACACCGCCGGGCCCCAGAATTTGACTTTACTGATTGAGTTTGGTACCCAGTTTTTTGTTTGAGTCACTTGTGCCACTCCCTCCAGCAAGTTCCAGGTCTGCGTTCTTATGCTAGACTTCCACTATGGTCTCTGTAGTCCAACCCCCTGGCTTACCGCTCCACCTCCTGTGACATTGTGCTATGGCTGCACCACTGTCTGTACAACCTTTCTCCTACTTCTGGTTCGAGCCTTTCCCAGGATTAGGGAGACACAAGGGGTGGTTGGCAGTGCTGATCTTACCAGAACCTGCTGGCTATTAGGTCTGAGGGCCACCTGGACCTATTTTGGGTGGGACCCATAGGATGCCAAAGTCAGTATTATTTTTCCTGTGGGACCAGTGCAATGTACTGAGCTGGAAGTGTGTTCACTCCCAGCTTACTGCATGTGCAGCTCACTGTTGTCCCTCTAGACCCACGGAGTTTGCCACACTGTACAAAATGGCGCCTGATATGGTACTGGCATAGTTCTAGATTTGCTGGCTGTTGGTCTGGGGGATGCCATGGCAGTACTGTTTTCCTCATGGATCCAGTGCAATGCACTCAGCAGGAAATGAGTTTGCTCCAGCATGCTGCATGTGCAGCTTGCTCTTGTTCTTTCAGTCCCACAGCCTTTGCCTCATTACATAAAATGGTACCTGAAGTGGCATTGGTGGGGATCTAGACTGGGAAATCCACACTGTTCCTGCACCACCTGCTTGGGATCTGCTGATCTGTCTCTGCTCCTGGTCAGATCAAACCATTCAATAGGATGTGCAGTTCTTTGCTTGGGTTCACCTCCTGAGCTCCCAGTGAACTCTTCCCACTCGACTGCCAGTGGAGCTCTGGCCACCAGTGGAGCTCAGATCACCAATTGTTGACTGCTGCTGGAATATCTGGTAACTGCAACACCATTGCATTGTCTCTGCTGCTGCCCTGAGTCCACGGGTCTCCAGGTACCCCTCTGCTTCACCCTGGCTAATGATTCTCCATGTGTTTACACGTATCCTTACCCTATTCCACCATCCTGATTGTCTAGACTTACCTTTTAATCCCACTTTTTAAATGAGTTTTATTGAAGTTCCACCTCCACACACACACACAAACGCAGACACCTATATGAAATAGAGGTGATGTATCTTATAGCCATGGTGGTATGTGGATGGGAAGTGGTGACGGCTCACTTGGGCTTCCTTCCAGTGAAGGGGCACCGTAGTCCTAGTGTTTTGGCCTGAACTGCAGAACCTGAAACATCTCCCTGAGGCATGTGGCTGAATCCAGGGCACAAGGGCCCAGCCCTCCCTTGCCTGGTTCTCTTGGGGCTGAGCTATCTACATGAACCCTCACTCCCCTTGGCCCTGCACTGCAGGGTGTGGGTATAATAGAGAGTTAACTCTAGGTCTTTAAGGTTTTTGCAGCAAACCCACAGAAAGAGATGAGTGGAATTAATTTGGGTAACCCATGACCACGTAGATGGAAACTTTGGTGAAGCTGGGTCCCCCCAGACTTTTGAGCATAATGGTTCATTCAGTCTCAATAAATGTGCTGTTCTCTACTATAACCTATCCCTTGGGTCATGAAGAATTTGAAAGTTGCTGGGATCTGCTGTTGCTGAAGGATTTTTCCACGGGGGAATGGCTGACCCTGGACAGACCCACCAAAGGCTCGGAGTTCACCCTGACTTCAGAGGACTGCCACGAGGGGTTAGCAAACAAGCAGACCCTGGCCTGTTGGCCTCACCAAGATCCTGACACCACCCCCCCAACACAGGCAGCTTTACCTGGATTTCCTGGGTGTTGACCAGGGTAAAAATCAACCCAGTCTGGAACAGAAAAAGTTCCGTTTTGGTGGGGCTGATCAACATTTCAGTTTGGGAAAACACAGGTTTCAGCAGTCTTGAAACTGTGTTCCTCTGAGGTTTTGCAAAATGGGGGCCCGCACTGGGCCCACGAAATCTTACCACTGCAAAGCAGGGTGGCGGTCACATTATCTACTCACCCCGCACTGTGAGAAAGGGATTGGGGGATTGTCTTGGTCTTTAGGTGATGAAGGGGAGCCTGGGGGTGTTTACTAATAGCTAACAGAAGCCTTGGAGTGGCAGTGCGGTCCAGGACAAAGGTCAGCTTGCAAACCAGTGCCGGAGCTCAGGTAGCCTAGGTCAAATGGTCAGCTGCAGAAGTGCTTGAAATCTAGTTGAATGTGGCCTCTGGCCCCATTTCAAGTCCGGGAGCCATCGCTGCTCCATTTTGACTTGGATCCTTGACACAGGCTTGCTCTGCTCTCTTCTCTGAAGACACTGGGGTGGGGTTAGAGGCTCCGAGAGCTGAGTGGCTGGACAGGTGGGGCAGCAAGCCAAGCTGAGGGCAGAGCAGGTCCTTGCCTATTCTTTGGCAGCAGTGCAACTTTGCTGCTTTTACATAGCAGTGCAACAAGCAGGATGTGTTCTGTGGAATTTGGGAGCACTGGAGGCTCAGTTGTGCTCTGTATCCAGGGCCAGGGAATGGACTGGGAGGACTAACCGTGGAAACACAGGCTTGCACACAGATTCAGGAAGCACTGTCCATGATGTGAGCTCAACATAGCCTGAAGAGAAGGCCTGGTTCTCAAGATGAGGGACTCAACAGCTATAGGTTGAAAAAGTAGGAAGAGGAAGTATGCCCCAGTGGAAACCCGGTTCCCACGTTGTGCCTGCTTGAGCCCACACCCTGGTGTTCCCAGGCTCTGGGGTTCTGTGAGCTGCTTGACACCTCTGGACACTGAAAAGCACTGGTCAGGATGGTCATCTGTGCCTACAGATGTGGAAATGTATTCCTTCTGGTGGGCCAACAGCCCTTGCTATCCCCTGTCTTTCCACCGTCCTACCCTGTGCAAAAGCCAGTAGAGCATCATTTACTCATTGATGCCTATATTTATTCCTAAAAATGGCTTCTGTGAGCTAGATGCCTGGTTGTTCCACTTAATGAGTTAAAGGACATCTTGAATATGTGCTTATTTTATACCTGTATTAGAATCAAGATTCTGCTTTTCTTGAAGTTACCTGTTCACACCAGAAGCATAGGATCCACAGGGGAAGTGGAGGTTTTAAGTACGCGGGATGGAATGAACTGTTCCTGAATGGTGATGGCAGTGCCACCAGGCTGGATCTCTGATGTGTTGCTGAGAGCAGCAGTATCTTAAATGTCCTCTGTGGAGAGGAACCTGTGTATGTGGAGTGGAGGGGTTGTATTCAGTCTGGAAACTTCATGATCCCCAAAATAAACTCTTTCCAAGAGATATTTCCCAATGACTTTGATTTTCCCAGGTCATGGCCACTAAAGAGCTGGCATGAGCTCTAGTTGCTGGCACAACTCAGCCAGAGCCTCTTTCGGTGCCACTGGATCTCACCATGGTCTGTGCCAGGTCTTGTTGGTTTCACTAAGTGCTGACTTCTGGGAATGATCTGGGCTGGCTTCCCCTGGCACTGGGGATGGAGTGATTTTTTTTTTTTTCTGTATTTGGTAGATGTGGTGCCAGTGCTGAGATAATCAGGTCTGTCCCAATGGCGTACAGTGCTTTGAACTATGTTTGAAGGCGATTCATACAGGCTTCAGCATAATTCCTGTGCTGTCTTACTCACCAACAGATTCCAGAAAGGCACAGTGTAAGCTCCAGCTGCTGGAAGGATGCTACTGTTCCCACATTGCAGAATCCCTGCACCAGTCAGAACAGTGTAAGGACTTGGGCAGGGTAAATTTGGAACTATAGTGTCTTTGAACTTGAAACTGAAGGGCGAAGAAGTAGATTCTGGGCTTTAATTCCTTTGGGTCACAATTGGCGGAGATCTCTCCAATCAACTGTTAGTTAGTCAGGCTGTTTGGGGTCAGACACTGAATTGGCAGTCAACTTTCAGAGCTGCTTAGAAAGCGGCCTTGTGCTTCATTTGTTTGCTGTGCTGTTTTGCTGCGCGTAGGAACTTTCTGGAGGCAACTCAAACTTCCACCAGTCCCAGGATGTTACCCACAGAGAAAAGGAGGCCCTTGTAAGTTGGGCAGGTGAGAAGACTTTACGGACACTGCCATGGCATGAAGGCCGTGTAGAGATAATGCTTCCCTGAACTCCTCTGTTGTCAAATGTGTGAGTTTGGAAGGAGGAAAATGCGCCTGCTGGCATGGACTCTGTGTTTTCCTCCCAGAACAGAATTCGTGCCTCCGTGGCACTGGGCAGGGGGCCTACAGGTGCAGCCTCCTCCAGTGTCAGTTTCAGTAGCAGTGGAGCTGATTTTCCATCTCACCACTGAGCTTTGATCTTACTGCAGGATGTGAGGAGAAGGAGGGATTCTGAGATCCAACGTGGTGCATTATTGCTGCTTTGATTGTAAGAATTCATCTGAGAGGAGGAAGGAGAAAGGGGACTTGAAGGGACAGAATGAGAGAGAGCGTGGGAGTGTGCTCCCATCCGCCAGTTTACTTCACAGATGTCTGTGTCCTGGTCTCCCATGTAGATGGCAGGACCTCGGTACCTGTGCCCTCCCTCACCTGTTGCCTCATAGGGTCAGGGCACTGAAGCCAGGTGTTGAACCCATGCACCCCAGGTTGGGACAGGGACACCTTTTTTTGAAGACTCCTTTACCACTAAGCTAAGTGCCGGTCCCATTTATTACTGTTTCTTGTTGTACACTGTTATTTTAGTTAAAATGATCTATCCATTCAGATCAGGCACATCCTAAACCAATCGCATGGACCTAAATTAGTCACAAACCCAGTGTGCACATATGTAGACACAGGAAATTCTGAAAATTTGTGGGAAAATGGTGTTTGTTTTAGTGTCTCACACACACACACACACACACACACACACACACACACACACACACACACCTTCCATCTGCTGGTTCACTCTCCAGCTGGCCACAATGGCTGGAGCTAAGTGAATCTGAAGCCAGGAGTTAGGAGCCAAGAATTTCCTACAGGTTTCTCACATGGAGCCCCAAAATTGGAGCCATCTTCTGCTGTTTCCCAGACCATAGGCAGGGAGCTGGATTGGAAGTTGAGTGGCCAGAACTCAAACTGGTGCCCATATAGCGTGCCTGTTAGGCCTTGGTGCCCGCCTTCCTCATTGGGCTTTTTGAAGACTCCTCATATGTACACAAATACCATGCATGCTTATATTTGCAATGTTGGAAGAAGAGCTAACTTACCTACAAATGTTTTAATAATTTATTCAAGATCAATAACAGCTTTGTATTTTTTTAAAAATGTTTTGAAGAACACAAGGGTTCCTGAAGAGAATTTTAGCCAAAATTCATCTGCATTATAAAATTTTTAGAAACTTAGTCCCCAAAAACATCTTTGATCAAAAAGCTTCCCCTGTAAGTGGGATAAAAAAAGCATAACATGTGCACAAAGTAATACACATGATGTACAGAAAAATTTCACATTTACAGGTCAGAACACTGCCCATTCTTGCAGCCCCTCCTACCCCTGTGCTTTCGGTTTGATTCAGTTATTTCCTCTACCTTTACCCTTCTTGATTTCCTTACATTCCTGAAGGGCTACAGATATATGTACATATGTATCCTTATGGTATATATGTATAGGAGTACGCATTCCAGGCTTAATTTCTATATACACACATATATAGTTCTACCTCTCTCTTTTCTTCACAATGAATGCTACTGTATTTGGATTTCACTTTTACATCAGGTAACTGAATGTTCCTTTACTTCTCAGAAAAACAGCTATGTGCAAAATCTTTTGATGAGGAAAATGGGATCCACATGCCAAGGCGCAGTAAAAACGTCAGCTTCCCCAAGGAAGTGTGACATCTGTGTGTCTCAGGCCCCAGCACTCTGGGGCCATGGGGAAGGGCACTGTGACCATCCCTGCTCTGGCCTCTGAATGCCACTCTGGGATTTCTGATCCTTGCCACTCCAGGGTTTTGCTGTGCTGTGTGCTTGCAGTGTCTCCAGCTCCTGTCTGTTGTGTGTGTAGTGGAACTCTGCTCTCAACCCTCTTACCCACATCTGCAAGGGAACAATGAGAACCATAATTTTAATCAATGACCCTCATCCGCTCTTTCTGTGTCTGCTCTTCTGGCACCTCCTCTGGCTACTGCCTCCCTTTCCCTAGGGAATTCCTTCTTGTGGAGCCCTGCAGTCCCTCCCCATCTTCACTGTGTTCTCTTGATTGTGAGTCCCAGACCAGGTGCAGCTTGGGTTTTAGCCAAGATCATTACATTTTCAGATTGGCTGAGTCTCAAATAGAGTAACTGTCTTTGAAAAACGAAGTCAAATTAAAAATATTTGGACTAGAAGTACAGTTAGACTATGTAGTATAGACACGAGTCAGCTCTTCCTTGATAACTCAAGGTCATTGCAGTGCCTTGCTGTGACATAACATGGATACTCCCTGCTGGTGACTGATGTGGTCATTTGTTGCCACTCCCATGTGGCTGTACAAGTACTACAGGGAAACTATCTGTCATGTATTGATGGTTGCGCCGCTGGTGTAGTGGTATCAGGCAAGATTCCCATTTATTGACGGTCATATTGTCTTCTTGTAGTCAGTCCTTGTGAATTAGAAACTGGGCAAGAAGAGTTGTTAAGTTTGGGGTAAAAGAATAAACGGGTTCTGGTCGCAGGGCTTGCGTCACATCCAACTTTGCTCCACGGTTCTTTCACCAATGAAGCCCAGAAGCTGGCAAGACCCATGTTCTGTGGAACCTGCAACCCCCAGCCTCATTGGCACCCAGGGCCCAGGCTATGACCTTGTCACCTTTGGCCAGGTGGATGTCAGCAGTATTGTCCAGATGAAGGTTCATCATGACAAGATGTTTAAGATGAGTGAAAAACTATTACTCCTGTGTTGGAGAAGCTGGAGACACTGTACAATTTGCAGAATATATTCATGAAAATGTGCAACTTTATAAGATGCAAAATGGCTGTGAACTGTCTCGCACAGCAGCGGCAAATTTCATGTGCAGAAACCTGGCTGACTGTCTTCGGAGTCAGACCCTGTATCTCATGAACCTCCTCCTGGCTGGCTATGGTGACATGAGGGGCCAGTGCTCTATTATGTGGACCACTGACAGCTTTGGCCGAGGTCCCTTTTACAGCCCATGGCTGTGGTGCCTTCCTGACTCTCAGTATCCTGGACTGACACTATGCACCCACCATCTCACACGACAAGGAACTCCCGAGGAAGTGTCTGGAGGAGCTCCAAAAGTGCTTTGTCCTGAACCTGCCAACCTTCAGTGTTCAAAAATGGCGCCCATGACCTGGACCACATTTCCTTCCCTAAGCGGGGCTCCTAACACCAGGCCCTGTTCCCACACTTCAGGGAAGTATTTGATGTGTGCCTTTATTAATTTTTTCTACTCTTTGGATGTTGCACTCTTAATAGATGGTCAATTCAGAATAAAACTGAATATGAATTTTAAAAAAGAACAGGCAGGTTCTGTTGAGAGCTACTGGGACTTCCCTATAGATAAAACACACCCCTGATGGATTTGGGGCTTTTCCTTTGGCTTCTCTGATGTATCTGTGACTTGGCTCCTGAGTCAAGAGCACAATCTCTAATCTGTGATTCGCTCCTGGCTTTTCCATGACTGTCCTGGTGTCCTGGAATGATATATTAATAACGCTCTCTCTTACCCTCAGAAGTGTTCTGGGACATCTGGCCTAGCAGGAAAGTCGTTGGGTTGGGATTCCACATCCCATGGCACAGTGCCTGGGTTTGATAGCCGCCTCCTGACTCCACCCACCTGCCAGTACATACTCTGGGAGGCAGCAGAGGATTGGCCAGAGCAGTTGTGTTTCTGCCACCTTGTAGAAGAACTTCAGCCTTGTGAGTCTAGGGGAATGACTCAGCAGGTGGAGATCTTTCTCTGCCTCTCAAACAAATACTGTTTTAAAGCATTGGGCTAGAGCCATTGCATAGCAGACTTACTCTTAGCCTATAGTACTGGCTTTCCACATGCGTGCCAGTTCGTGACCAGTCTGCTGCCCTTCTCATCCAGCTCTTTGCTTATAGCCTGAGAAAGCATCAGAAGATGGCCCAAAGCCTTGGGACCCTGCACCTGCATGGGAGCCCTAGAAGAAGCTTCTGGTTCCTGGCTTCGGATTGGCTCAGCTTGACACAGCAGCCATTTGGGGGACGGGGATTGATAGAAGATATTTCTCTGTGCCTCTTTTTCTCTCTGTAACTATGCTTTTCAGATAAAAATGTGGCTTTTTTTGTAAAGGGTCCCAGATTTCATAATAGATTAAATAAATGTCTTGTATTTGAGTGATAGCATCAAAGGTGAAAAACCCAACCACTTTCTTTTTCACATGATCTGTATATCAGAATTACACTCAGGTTCATACACACACACATGCACACTAAATAATAATAATAATAATAATAATAATAATAATAATAATAATAGCAACTGTTACCAGAAATGCCTGGTGGGTTCTTTCCTCAGCTTAGTATAGAAATAAAAAGCCGGGAATCTGTTGCAAACAGATAAGTTTATTTGCGAAGGGACCAGGTGAGCAGGGAAGGGAGGGAAGCGGGAGGAAGAAGTGGGGTGCCTCTGGAAAGGGGAGGGAGAGAGAGACATCAAAGGTCTGAGGAAGGGTCTTGGGATTTTAAGCCTTCCTTGATCCCTCCTTTTTGGGCGGGGAACCTACAGGTAAGATGTCCCCATTGGTGGTCTCTTAATTAGTTAGAAAATGGGTGAGCAATGCTGGTGCCGCCCACCTGAAGGTGTGGCCAAGACCTCAGCAGGCCTGGATGGGCTCAGCAACAACAACAACTTGAGGACCAGGCATGGTAGTTCAGTGGCTAAAGTCCTCACCTTACATGCTCTGGGATCCCATGTGGGCGCCAGTTCGTTTCCTGGTGGCCTGTCTTCCCTTCCAGCTCCCTTCTTGTGGTCTGGGAACACAGTCAAGGACGGCCCAAAGCCTTGGGACCCTGCACCCATGTGGGAGACCTGGAAGAAGCTCCAGGCTCCTGGCTTCGGATCAGCGCATCTCCAGCCGTTGTGGCCACTTGGGGAGTGAATCAATGGATGGAAGATCTTCCTTTCTGTATATCTGACTTTCCAATAAAAATAAATAAAATATTTTTTAAAAATAACATGAAATTATACAGAAGATCTCTCTCCTAAGAATTTCTAGATTAATCTGCCTAACAGAAGCTGAGATGAGAGGAGGAAAACCAATTTTAAGTACCTGGTGCTGATCTTGAACTGAGCTAGACACAATTTCATTTGCTAAATTTGTTCAATCCTCAAGATGGATATAACCCCCCTTCCATGTAAAAGGAGGTCCCCTAAAATTAACTCACAAGCCTCAAGGCTGGCAGAAATGGGGACAAGAGATGGTTGTGACCATAGCAGCATTTAGGACTGTTTGGTTGAATTCATCGAGTGGCGTCTGTCAGCACCATCAGCTGGGGCACCTCTTCCCGAGCTTGTACGGTACAAGAAGAGACATAACTTAATTCTGGGATATTTGGAAAGTTCCAACTTGAAGGAAGCAGCGGATATTATCAGAGTTTCAGCTAGCTGGACAGCTTACCTGAATGGTTACTGCTTTGGTCTCCAAAGTGTGTGTTTTGAAAAATGGAAAGGCAAGTCATGAGGGGAAATGGGGCTTAGCCATTCTGGGTGTGTCTGACTTGCAAGCCTTCATATAAACAAATTCTGGGGCGTGCAGGATGGAATCCAGCCCATCCATGATCATTGAAAAAACAGTGGTATGTTAGGGCTTACGGCTGCCACGTGATTTGTGCTGTCTTTTCCCTCTATATTTTTATTTCTCAGTTTTCTCTTTCTTGCCTTCCTGTATGTTACATGAACATTTTCTGGAATATTTCAGTGTGTGTCTCATTAATCTGTTACCCCTGCATTGACCTCTGAAGCTTGCTGGGATCAACATTCTGCCACACTGTAAGTGAACTTTATAAATGTACCGTTACCACTCCTCCTGATGAAATGATGGTCTCAGTGCTTCTTCTAGGTTCATTGAGAGCTGTCTTGGATGGAATCACAATTTCTGCTTGAATCACCAGGCATGGTTTAGGAACTCAAGGGGGAACAGTCTATCCTGTTTACCCATATTTTTACTCTTTATTTTTCCTTCCTAAGAGTGAGACATCATTTCCCTGTGGCTGTTCTCGGGAGTCCCCTGGTTTTCATGGGCTTAATGATACTGTATCTTGGTGGGGATTTGAGTTTATCCTATTTGAACCTCATCTTCTTGAATTCACAGATGTATAGATCATGCCAGTTTGGGGTATTTTACAACCACTGCTTCATCGGTCACTCTTCCATTCATACTCTATCCTCTTCTTCCTGGACTCCAAAAATGCAGATGCCAGCTCCTTTATTTGGGTCCATTGGTAACTTGGGATCTGTTAAATTTTTTTTTAAAGATTTATTTTTTTTTTTATTACAAAGTAAGATATACAGAGAGGAGGAGAGACAGAGAGGAAGATTTTCCGTCTGATGATTCACTCCCCAAGTGGCTGCAACGGCCGGTGTGCGCCAATCCGAAGCTGGGAACCAGAAACCTCTTCCGGGTCTTCCACGTGGGTGCAGGGTCCCAATGCATTGGGCGGTCCTCGACTGCTTTCCCAGGCCACAAGCAGGGAGCTGGAAGGGAAGTGGAGGGGCCGGGATTAGAACCGGAGCCCATATGGGATCCCGGGGCTTTCAAGGCGAGGACTTTAGCCACTAGGCCAACGCTGCCGGGCCCGGGATCTGTTAAATTTTTAAAGTTAAAGTTTTTTTCTCTCTGTATTAATTACTTTAAATAGCTCTATTATTCTATCTTCTTTTAAAAATATTTCTTCAGGGTCTGAAGCACTGGCCTAGCAGCTGTAAGTCCTCGCCTTAAACGCATCGGGATCCCATATGGGTGCTGGTTCTAATCCCTGCTTCCCATCAAGCTCCCTGCTTGTGGCCTGGGAAAACCCAAAGCCTTGGGACCCTGCACCAGCATGGAAGACCTGGAGGAAATTCCTGGCTTCTGGCTTCAGATTGGTGCAGCTCTGGCCATTGCAGCTGCTTGGGGAGTGAATCATTGGATGGAAGATCTTCCTATCTGTCTCTCCTCCTCTCTGTATATCTGATTTTGCAATAAAAATAAATAAGTCTTTAAAAATATATATTTGTTTATTTAAAAGACAGAGTGACATGGGGAAAGAAAGATAGATTTTCCATCTGCTGAGCCATTCACCAGAAGTCTATAACAGCTGGAGCGGAAGGCAGGAACCCGACGTCATCTGAGTCTCCCACACATGTGGCAGGGAACCGCGTGCTTGGGTCATTGTCTTCCCAGGTTCTTTAGCAGGAAGTTGGACTGGAAGTCAGCTGCCAGGACATGAACTGGTAGCCCGTGTGTAATGTGACCAGTGCAACCTACTGAGCTGTTGTTCTTTCATCAAAGTCATTAGTTCTTTCCTCTTCTTAATTTTGCTGTTGAACCATCCATGTAAATTTTAATTTTTCTTACTGTACTTTATATACAATTTGTATTTGGTTCTTTATCACACCTGCTTTTCTATTTCCTATGAGATTTTTCCATTTGCTTTCAATGTGGTTATAAAGTTTGTTGAGACAATGTTTGGACAATTGTTTAAAAAAAATCTTACCTGCGGGATTGATGTGGGGTAGTAGGTTAGGCCGCTGTCCACAACCCTGGCATCCCATATGAATGCTAGTTTAAATCTCACTGTTCTACTTCCAATCCAGTTCCCTGCAGTGGAAAGTAGTGGAAGATGGCCCTAGACCCTGGGTCCCTCCGCCAAATAAAGCTCCTGGCTTCAATCTGGCCCAGCCCCCCACTATTGTGGCCATTTAGGAAGTGAACCAGTGGAGGAAAGAGTTTTTGTCTGTCTCCCACCTCTCTCTCTAGCTTTCAAATAAATCAAATAACTCTTTTTTTAAAGATCTTACTAATGACTCTACCATTTGTGTCATCCCAGTGTTGGCATCAGCTACGGTTTAAATGTGTCCCCTAAGTTCACGTGTTGGAAACTTGATCTCCGGCGCAGTGCTGTTGGAAGGTGGGGCGGTTGGTGGTTAGACCACAAAGACTCTGTCTTGTTGAATGGGTGAATGCCAGCATCGCAGGAATGGGTTTGGTACTCTAGCAGTGGGCTGCGATCCTTAGAAGAGGATGAATTTGATCCCTTCTTATTCATCCACATGCTTTTCCCCCAACCTCCCCCCTCTCTCTCACTCCTTCTGTTTGCGTTTCCACCATGTCATAACATAACAGGAAATCCTGATCTGGATTCTGCCCCCTCAGTCTTAACTCTCCAGCTTCTCAAACCATGAACCAAGAGCTTTCTCTGTATTACGAATTGTCCAGGCCACGGTATTCTGTTGCAGCCACACAGAACCGAATGAGACAGCTACTATGCATTGCCCCTTCTCAGGGAGGGTGATTTTTTCCTGAGTTTTGATGGAAGATTTGATTTGTTTGCATTGTTGATACTTAGGGTGTTGTGTTACAAAACCTTACTTGGATTCTCTGAGCATGCACACCAGCAGGGGAAGGGCCTGGTACTGCCAGGAGTGCAGGTCTAGGTTCCCAGCTCCTCTTCTGTTGACACTCTCAGGAGAAGGGAGGGGAGGGTGAAGGTCAGGCTGGCCACCTAGCCTTGGCTGGTGGGGATACAAGCAGGGCTACAACTTCTCTCGTGAGACTTGACTCTAGTCAGGGGTGGTGTCACGTTTTTCTGTCTTGCCAGGCTGGCCCTTCCTTGGTTTTATGTTTTGTCTGTACCTTTTGCAGCGCCTCTGGAGCACCCGGTCCAGAATATATAAGGCAAAAGAAAAGCTGGAAGCCTTCGTGCTGTAAGCTTTGTGAGCTCCAAAGCCCCAACTAGGCTGGCCTGTGTACTTGTCTGTGTTTCAAAGGGCTCTTATGTTTGTTTTACTTACAGAGAAGGAATAGGGAGAAGTGCATCCATTCTGTGTTCTAACCATAACCTTTAGGCCCTTATATTACACCC
Source organism: Ochotona princeps (assembly GCF_030435755.1). NCBI lineage: Eukaryota > Metazoa > Chordata > Mammalia > Lagomorpha > Ochotonidae > Ochotona > Ochotona princeps. The sequence goes on from NC_080850.1 coordinate 47,871,352, forward strand.
GCAGGGCCCAAATAATACGAGTGAGCGTAAACTCCGGAAAGTTTTATAACCAAGACAGATGTGTGATTCTGTGTCTGTTCTATCAGTGATTTATTCTAATTCTGGATGTGATTCCAGGTAGGGATAGGAATTTTAGAAGCAATTTTCTGTTGATTGACCTACCTGTTCACACTGTGTTCTGTCAGATTGCTTAAAGAAAAATGTCTTTCTTTTCCGGCACCGGAGATATGCTGTTCAACCTAAGTCCTTGCTCCCTAGGCTGCCAGGGTTTACAAGATGTGTGCACGTCCTTTCAGCTTAGAAGTCAAAGTGCATTTCCCAATTGGGGCCCACTGACAGTTTACCTGTGAAGTGTGGTTGCTAAGTACATTTTAGGGTGTTCCACGTTCCGTTTCTAGATATCATGCTTCTTGTTAGCAGAGCTGTAGGTTCTGAGTTAAGCAGCTCCCCTTGGAGGACCGAGAATGCTTTCCTGGCTGGGCCCTCTAGAGTGTGTGTGTGCTGGGGTCAGACCCCAGAGGACGGTGGCCAGGACATGCCCAGCGGAGGGGCCTGGGGCATGTGTGCTATGGGGATGGGAGACCAGCGTGGCCAGGCAAAGGAGGTTCCGTGCTGCCAAAAGTTGGTGACATGTCCAGCTTTGGCCGTCAGGTGCAGACAGCCACATGTTCATCTGTCAGGATAAACTACGACAGAATTGCAAACACAGGTGCCCATCCAGGACCGTGGTTCCAACATGGCTACAAAAGTACTTCCTCCCTTTCTTTTTAACTCTATTGCACCAAGTCAGTATCTCCGGCCTGATGAGAGCTGACCAAACTCCACCCTGGTGCTTTCCCTCCTCTCCACCAGAGTGGGTTTTCCGTGGAACCCTACCCCCTCTTCACCCTGTTATCTCTCTGACCTCTCTGCTCTCTCTCTCTTGTGACTCAGCTCTAAATCACAGGAGCCTCCTTGTTCCTTGGGAAAACACTGGCACCCTCCCTCCCTGAGGTACCTCCCCTAGGCTATTGTCTAGAATGTTCTTTCTGGGCTACAGGCACAGCTCCTTCACGGAGGAGAGGGAGGGAGCTCATCAGCCCTGGATTTTCTATACTTCCTCTCTCTCTCTTTTCCGTTTGTTTTTCCTTAGGATTGTTAATCTGTGTTATGTCTTTAGTTAGCTCGCTTCTCCAGCATCATTCAGATGAGGTGACAGGCCCTTTGGCCTGTGTCATCACTGCTGTAGGTCTGGCATCTATGACAAAGCCTATTGTGAACTGAGTTCCCGGTAAGTTGGTGTCAAATGAATAGCAGCAAAGGTGAAGTCAGAACTCAGTAGAGAAGAGAGCCAGGGAGACCTGTGGCCTTTCCCCAGGGTAGACAGCAGGCTCTTATGAATTTTGGCCAATGAAAATGTAGACAGAACCATGCCCAGCATTGTGATTTTCAGGGAAAAAAAAATCTAGAAACTTCAAATTGCACAACATGTCCAGTTTATATAAAGTGCATTCTTTAAGTGTTTAACTTGGTGAATTGTCATCTATGTAGAATGAATTTAAAACATTTTTCACCCAAGCACATCCCTCTTGAGTAGCCTGAACGGAACACGCCTGCCTACCACCTGCAGCCTGTGGCCGGCCGGGGAGGTTCTGTACTTCTCCCTTGGCAAATACATGTCCGTTGTGACTCCTTGACCTTCCGACTTGACCCTGGGTTGTGTCTTCACCTTCTATGGCTGAGTAAAGGAAACTGCTGTGCTCGTCTCGGGAGTGCTCCCCTTCCCTCCGCAAAAGGCCCCTGTGCTCACAGCACTGCCACAGCAGCTCCGTGCTCTGGTGGGCTCAGGGCTAGATTGGCACCTCTTCTACAGTGGCCTCTAACTGAAGGATGAGGAGCTGTGAGTCTGCTGGAGGTATTTCTGTGGGGTCCCCCTACTGCGCCAGGGGAACCAGTTCTGCCTTGGTGGGGGTTGGGAGAGTGGAGGTGCTGCTCTCAGGGGTTCTGGTGTGTCCTGCAGAGGTTGTTTAGAAAGACAGGAGTTGACAGGGTAGGGAAACCGCAAGGACTGGTTTGGGGAGCTCTGAGTGTCTATCTTCACTTTCTGTCCCAGGCAGAGGCGGACCCAGCTCTGGAATGCAGGAACTCAGCAGGGCGTGAGTGGGGGCAGAGGCAAGGGATGGCAGCCTTATGAGACCTCTTGTCCCAGTCTTGATGGGTCAGCTGCTGTCCCAGCACCACAAGAGAGGCAGGAAACGACCCAGTGTAGAGGTCCAGAGGGCTGATGGGGGTTGGTGTGACAGACACAGGAGGTGAAGTGAAGGGGCTGGCCTTCCACCCAGCAGGTTGGGATGTTGTTGGAGCTCAGAATAATGCATGCTTATCAATATTGAAGGAAATTCAGAATAATTTGGAGAAAATGAATGTCAACTGAAACTTTGGCCAGATGTAAATAGTCACTGTTTACTTTGGAATAATAGTGGCTGGGCTTTTACATATGGGGGGGTGGGAGAATGAATCTTTCTCTGTCTCTCTGTCTCTCTTTCTCTCTCTCTCTCACACACACACACACACACACACACACGCACACACAAAACACAGACTCGGAAGCACACGTCTCCATCTCTGCACACACTGAGTGATCAAAAGGACACCTACTCAGTTGACCCTTTCTCAAGGCCAGGGGTCCTTTGGACCCTGCCTTTCCCCCAGGGAGCTGGCAGGAGCCAGGCTGAGGGATTGTGGGTGGGGTTGGGTGGCGAGGTTGGCAGGAACTCTTAGAAGCTTGCTGGGAATGCTTGGTTGTGAAAGGACTGAGTTCCACGTCTGGGTTTTCTGAGGTGAAACAAGAACAGGGCACGGGGCACAGCAGTGCCACAGCAGAGAGCAACATGAGCAGGTGACCCCGGGCAGGCATAGGAGTCGCTGCGGTCCAACGCTGGCTGGTGTCACCGTCTTGGCCCCAAGTGGCCCAAGCTCCTGCCTCGCTCTCTTTGCACTCACCGTTCACTCTGTGAGGCAGGCATGCACGTTCTAAAGAAACTGGTCTACACGTGGTTGCATAATATGCTTTTTCTGCTTGTTTTCACTGAACTGCATGTTATAAATAACTTTGTATGCCAACAAAAACTTATCCACGTCATGATTTCTTAATAGCAGCATGGTACCGGATACAATACACGTGGATCAAAGTGTGGCTAGCCGCTTTTCCATGGCTGAGCATTTAGATGATTCCAGTGTTTCATTATTGTAAATAGCATCAAAATAAAATTTTTGCACATATATTTATTGATATTTTTCTAGTAATATTTGAAGTAAATTCCTAAAAGTATGATTGTTGTACCATAGAGAATGCTACTTTGCAGATTTTGCTGCATATTACTGAAGAATCCTTCACAGAAGTGGTAGTAATTATTCCCCCATTAATCCTATCTGAGCCCTCACTCATGTCTCTAGGACACAGTGCTGAGGCTACCTGGCTGAGCTGCACGCCATGGTGCCATGGTGGCTGTCCCCACTGACATGCTGCTTGGTGACGCTGGGTGTTGTATACTACCTGAGTGTCGCCTTGGCTCACCCTGGTTGACTGTACCTGGAAAGTTCTGTATCATTTGTCCAGGCTGCGCTCTGGAAAGCACCGCAGCCATCCTGCAGCAGAAGTGTGGTCTGTTCTCTCACATGAAGCATGTTTGTGAGACTCCGCAGGCGAACTGAGGCCTGGTACTGGACACTGTGTGTCGTCTGGCTGTCGCCAAAGCCTAGTGGCATCGGGTCTCTAGCCTGACCTGCAAGCAGCATGCCTTCCGAGCAAGCATTCTACATGGGGCAGAGCTGCTGGCTTATCTCTCCCCTGGTGGAGGGTCTGTTGTTTGTCTGTACTCTGGTCTGATCAGTTTCCTCTCTTATAAATGAGTTACATGCATAACATTTTTAAGTACTGTCTTTTTTAAAAAGATGTATTTATTTTTATTGCAAAGGCAGATTTACAGAGAGCAGAAAAGAGAGAGAGATCATCCATCTGCTGGTTCACTCCCCAAGTGGCCACAACGACTGGAGCGCAACGGCCGGTTGCTGCGCCGGTCTGAAGCCAGGAGCCAGGAACTTCTTCCAGGTCTCCCACATGGGTGCAGAGTCCCAAGGCCTCTACTGCTTTCCCAGGCCACCAGAAGGCAGCTGGATAGGAAGTGGAGCAGCCAGAACATGAACCAGCACCCATATGGTGTCCTGGCATTTTGCAAACAGAGGATTAGCCAATTGAGCCATTGCACTGGGCCCTACGTCCAATCTTTATGGCAACCTTTACTTTATTCCTGTCTATACCAAATATTGAACATAGTGTTGTTGCACATTTGAACATTTTCATTTTTTTTAAAGATTTATTTATTTTTATTGGAAAATCAGATTTACAAAGACAAGGAGGGAAAGTGTCCACATTGGCCAGAGCTAAGCTGATCTGAAGCCAGGAGCCAGGAGCTTCTTCCAGGTCTCCCACACAAGTGTGGGCTCCCAAGGTCTTGAGCCATCCTCTACTGCTTTCCCAGGCCACAAAGAGGAGCTGGATGGGAAGTGGAGTAGCCACTGGGATCCTGGTGCATGCAAGGAGAGGACTTCAGCCACTAGGCTACTACACCAGGCCCAAACTCTTTCTTTAATGTTAAAAAATTTTTTAAAAAGATGAATTTTTGTCATGTAGATTTTAAATATGTTCTTCCACTTTTTAATTTTGCCTTTGATATGGCTCGTGCTGTTTCCGGCTGTGGGAAGGTTGGCCTTGTCTGCACTGACATGCTGGTGTGCAGCCGGTGCCTCATGCTCCATCCTTTGCTGTCATGCTAGAGACCTTCACTCATCCTAGGAGTATAACGTTGTTCACATTTTTTATAAAGACTTATTTGTTTAATTAAAAGGCAGAGAAAGAGAGAAACATTCCATCCACTTGTTCATTCCCCAAATGGCTGAGCTAATTAGAAGCCAGGAGCAAGAGCAGCAGCCTAGTGGCTAAAGTTCTTGCTTTGCACATGCCAGGATCCCATATGGGCGCCAATTCTAACCCCGTCAGCCCCACTTCACATCCAGTGCCCTGCTGTGACCTTGGAAAGCACTTTGAAGATGGCCCAAGACCTTGGGACTCTGTACCTGCATGGGAGATCCGGAGGAAGCTCCTGGCTCCAGGCTCCGGCTGTTGCAGCCACTTGGGGAGTGAATCAGAGGACAGAAGATCTTCCTCTCTGTCTCTCCTTCTCTGTGTATATCTGACTTTACAATAAAAATAAATAAATCTTTAAAAAGAAGAAGAAGAAGTCAGGGTGCAGGAGCTTTACCCAGGTCTCCCATGTGGGTACAGGGGTGCAAGCACTTGGCTCATCTTGCTGCTGCATCAGCACGGAGCTGGCTAAGAAGTAGGGCAACGGGGAATTAAAAAGACAAAATGCCCACATAGGATGCCGGCGCTGCAACTGGCAGTGTTACCCTGCTGTCCCTCAGCATTGGCTATCCAAATTCTGCATGTGCATCTGTGGATTTCTTATGCTTTTGTAACATGTGCGTTTTAATTTTAACGTAAGCAGTGGTTTCACTTTATTTGTTGAAAGTAACTGTCATGGTGCCGTCATTCTCAGATGGGAAGTATCTGCTTTACTCTGTTTTACTTTGAGCCCAGACTGATGGAGATGACAAATGGAAGGTGCCTGCTGCCCAGGGCTGGGCTGTGCTCACACCTGACAGGTGTGTTCCAGCGGCTGCATTCCATACCAGCCCTGCCATACCACTTGCTTGCTCATTTTGCTGTACCCTCGTAGGCTTCTGGCATCCTGAAACTTCCACTCATGTAGTTTGTTGACTAAGCAGCCCGAAAAGGCTACATCCACATTTTTACTCAAACACTTACTGGGTTTGTAATCCTGCATTGCAGAAAAGCTGATTTTCTCGGGACTCACATAGAACACAGAACACTGCTGTGACTAGATGTGTATTTTGCACATCAAGTGTTTCTTCAGTTTTGACTGAATTCTGGTGCTGTCTGCCTAGGGATAACATCACACACCGCCGGTTCAGAACTGGGACCTGAAGGACCGCCTCTGCTTCACAGTACAGGTGCTAGTCTAAGTCACCTCCCCTGGAACGTGGTCATTTGCTGGACGGGCCCACAGATGTCCCTGATGCCTGGTTTAGTCTAAGGATGCAGTACAGGGGCTATGCGATGGGACAGCTGACATGGCAAGTGTGGGAGCAAGGACACCACCAAACTAGTGTGCTCCCTGCAGGAGCACCATGCTTCCTGCACCTGCGTGTGTCCGTGTTATGGAAGCTCTTGAAAGCGTAGTGGTGATATCATTGACCGTTGGTGCTCAGCTCAACCTCGAGCCCTCTCCCCTCTCCAGAGGTGGAAAGGGATCTGTGGGCAAAGCTCAAAAATATATCCTTGTTACACAATAGGCAGACATCAGAATTGTAGGGGAGCACTAATTTTTTGGACATTCTGGTCTTGCCAGCCAGTTAAGAATTGATCCTGGGGACCTTGCATTCAGGGCTGGGAACTCTGCTTCATGTCCACTAACCCTGGGTCCTGGTGGGTACTGTCCAGTGAGGTCAGCCACGGGACTCCACGTGAAGAAGAGAGCCTTCCGTGAGCACACTATGGACTAACACTGTTTACTCACTGTGATCATGTCGCACATTGAAACTGTTGACGCAGAAGTCAGGTGCCAAAGAAAAGCCATTTGGGGGAGTGATGAACTGGTGGCGATGCCCTGCTGTGTGTTACCTGTGTATCCACTTGCTGTAGGGCATGGAGTGCTTGAGGGCAGAACTTTGCCTGAAATGTGTTTGTCCCCCAACCCCAGAGGTAGTCGATTCCGAGCTTGGGACACAGGGATGTGCACCACACTCCAGGGTTTGCTTCAGATGGGCTGTCATAGGAGCCGCCTCCTGAGCCACCTGCCTGACTGTTGAGTTGTTGCTTACAGCAAGATGGGGTATGTGTGTTCCCTGCCCCCTGCTCTTCCTTAGCTAACACTCTGGCTACTTCCCAAGTGCCAGACATGGCTTATCACAAGACCAAATAATGAGTAACACGGGAGTGGCAGTGTGTTCTTTAACATGAAGAATTGTATGACGATGATGGGATATGATGTGTTGAATGCATGATATTCGAGAAGTGAATGCTAAGTGAAGAAAAGGCAAAGTGTTTCTTTTTAAAATATATGAGGAGTTGGCATTTGGCCTGATGGTTAAGATACTCACCTACTATACTGTTGAGTCTGGTTAGATGACTGGCTCTGGCTGCAGACTCCAGCTTCCTGCCACTGCAGACTCTGGGAGTGGTGTTGGAGTAACTGGCTTCCTGCCACCCATAAGGAGACCTGCACTGACTGGCTCTGACCCAGGCCTGACTGTTAGAGGCATGGGAGAAGTAAACAGGGAGTAGGAGCACTCTCTGTCTCTTGCACTCTGTCTTTCAAATAAGTAACTCTTTTTAAAATACCTGAGTAATTGTCAACATTAAGTAAAAATAGAGGAGGTCACTGTTCTGGACCAGGCTCCCACACTGAGAAACCAGAACTAAATCAAAATGATGTCACTCCTGCTGGGATTCCAAGCACCAGGCTGACACTGTGTGACAATGGAGAAGCCATGATTAGAGCAGTAATAGACACAGTTTCCAAACAGGGCACTTTGCGTTGGTGTGATAATTAAGTTCCCTTTGGTTTCATCTTTTTTTTTTCAACAACAACCATACCAGGAAGTGGGGCGAGCTAAGGAAGCTGATGTTAACTGTGGTTATTTTTCTATTGATTGGAGAGTAACTGTGGAGTGACCAATTGCCTTCTGTTTCTGTTCTTGCTTCTGTCAGCCCCTTTTCTGTTTGTAAAGCCAAACTGCTCTGCTTGGCTCCCTGGAACACTCATTGCCCAATTTCAGAATCAAAAACAAGGCCAATTAGGATTGTGGCGTTAGGATGCAATCATGTTGTTCTTGGACATCAATGGAGAAGAGTAAAGAAAGAAAGCTGGGGAACTCAGAGGACACAGACCACACGTGTGCAGGAGAAACTTGACAGAGAAAAGGGAGGGAGATGAAGAACATGTAGGTGCTGCTGCTGCCTGGTCAGCTAAGGCATGTGGAGAACATAGTTAGATCTCAAAGCACACACCACCACTGCTGTGCCAGGATTCACCTTCCCCAGCTGGCTTGCCCTTTAGAGATCTGCTACTGGAACAGGAGAACCCTAGAGACCCACAGGGCCACACACTTGGGGAGCCAGAATAAGAGCTGTTCATCTGGGCCAGTGGTGTGGTGTGATAGGTAAGTCACGGTGTCGCAGCAGCCCATGTGGGTACTCGCTGGGGTCCCAGCTGCTCCAGCTCCATGCTAATGCAGCTGGGACAGCAGTGGAGGACAGCCTGAATGCGTGGGGCCCCTGCGACCCACGTGGGAGATCCAGTTAAAGCTTCTGGCTTGGAAGCTCTTTGGGGTGTGACCAGCAGGTGCAAGTTTTCCCCCTCTCTGTAAATCTGCCTTTCAAATAAATATATCTAAGAACATCTTTCAAAATATGTTTTCCTGCCACTAGTATGAATTCAGCAGGCACGCTAGGCATGTGCTGCAGTAGTAGGTACTTGCAAACTTGCTCTATGCATGACATAGAGGGAAAAGGGGCGCAGGGTGAGAGAAACTTCTGGAAATTGTCTTGTGGAAAAGATCTTTCACATTAATCACAGGTCTGCCACAAGTGCCCATGTGTTGTGCAGCACACAGCAAGAAACAGAATGGCAGCATGCCTCTGTTGTCACTAGGAAATCAGCAGAGTGCTCGGTTGGTCTACAGGCCAGGAGAAACTAAGCAGCCTCCTGCTGTGGGAAGGCCTTAGCGGGAGCCCGGCACCAACCAGGCTCTGGAGAGGCACAGCCATCCTTCTCCTTACCTCCAGCTCCCAGTCTTTAAGCCAGATGCAGTCTTTGGGATACAGATTTCTGAAAGCTTGTGTCTTCACCCAGGACACCCGTCTGGGCCAGGGAATGTATCCAGCAGTATGAGCAAAGGAGAGACAAGGGGAGAGATGCTGTGTGTCAAAGGGTTTTCTTGTGTGTTACAGGTTTTCTTTTTGAATTTTTAAAAATTTTATTTTTAGTGTTGTTTATACAGTTGAGAGGGATGCATGCCCACATGGGCCTCTGATTGTAGTGGGGAGGATCAGGTATGGAGGAAGTCGTTTTAGTTTTATTTATTTTTTTCTCCTGTGTTCAAGGGGGAAGAGGGAGAAAGACCGCTCCTTGCTGTTCAACTACATCAGCACCAGGGATGGGGACAGGCCTTTGAAGACGCCTTAGAGCCCCTAGTGTGGGGAAAGGTGTTCCAAGGGTGTTACTTGAGTGGTTTTAGTTCTGAAAAGTAGTTGGTTTTGTTGCTCCACAGTTGAGAAAATCTTTCCAAGGTCTGTTGGTTGACAAAGTCCACCTTAGTGACTCCACAGACCCAGGAACGTGCTACAAAGTTGGCCAGCAGAATTGTCCAACGTGTTCCATTTTCCATCCTCTGGCGAGGCCTCTGACATCTCCTGCTGGCCTGGATGAGCTGGCTGTCATGTTCTGCGCATCTGGGCACGGCTGTCTGCTGCACAGGTATCAGCAACTAAGAGGCCTGTTTTTGATACATGTACTCCAAGGTCACACTACATATCCTGTGACTTTTGTCTGTGGCTGGGATCTGAGACCAGCAGTCTACTTAGGGAGTCTCTCAAGAAACCTTGACTCTTGGTCAAAGTGTGTTCTGTCACCTGCACTAACCCACATACATACTGCTGAATACAGAGGCGAGACAGAACCAGGTGCCGGTCTCCCAGCCTCTCACCCTTAGGTCCCCTCAGCCTTCCTTTATTTATTATTATTTTTTTAAAGATTTATTCATTTTATTACAGCCAGATATACACAGAGGAGAGACAGAGAGGAAGATCTTCCGTCCGATGATTCACTCCCCAAGTGAGCCGCAACGGGCCGATGCGCGCCGATCCGAAGCCGGGAACCAGGAACCTCTTCCGGGTCTCCCACGCGGGTGCAGTGTCCCAATGCATTGGGCCGTCCTCGACTGCTTTCCCAGGCCACAAGCAGGGAGCTGGATGGGAAGTGGAGCTGCCGGGATTAGAACCGGCGCCCATATGGGATCCCGGGGCTTTCAAGGCGAGGACTTTAGCCGCTAGGCCACGCCGCCGGGCCCCAGCCTTCCTTTATACAGCTGATGAACCACATACTAAACTCAGCACACTGAATGTGGGAGCTGTGCCAACCGGCCCTAGAGAACTCTGGACACCACAGGAATCATGGGCTCGTTTATGTCTTCAGTAATGAGCATGTCAGTGTCCCCACTGTCTTCAGGACTGTCAGCTGGGGTAGGAGGGTGGGGACCCCAGAGCCTGGGCAGGAAGTAAGTGCCACCTGCATGCAGCCTCCAAACCGAGTAAAGCCCAATTGACCATCATAAAACACAGTACTGCAGACTGATCAAGTGAGGCCGTAAGCACCACGGCCAGTCAGGAGTCTGGGCACGTGCTGAGCATGCAGCCTCCGGGCCCCAACATCAGCCCGGAAGAGCTTTCACCCCAAACTCCCCATGGAGGCTGGCACTCAACAGTAGCCACTCCGCGCCTGGCGCTATGCATTATAGTGTGCCTTGCACCTTCCTGCTGTTAGCCGTGGGCTTGCTGAGCACCAGCCGCACCCACCAGATCTGGGAAAAGGGTCCATAATACTGTATGAACTTCTTACCACTGGTTTATATGAAATAGGTTTGGCACAGACACCTGGCTGCTCCCAATGAACCCTCAGATTTGGCGACCCACCTGTTGGCCTCTCTCAGTGAGTTGCCACTTGTCTGTCCCATGAAGCACCTACCAACAATCTTGGGTTAGAATCCCTCAGGAAAGTCAGCCTGTCTTCCAACAGCAGCTCAGAGGTGTGGCCCTGGCAGGGGCTGCTCTGCTGCCACCGCAGCCATGGCCCTTACCTCCCGCTGGGCTGCGGAGAGAGGTGTGTGCTTGGCTACTTGAAGCTCAGCAGAGACAGACAGCACAAGCCGAGACATGGAAGGCGACTGCACCCCAGGTAGAGGGAGTGTGTCAGCAGGACTCCAGCAGCCCAGGGGCTGCACACCCCACCTTCCAGGACAGGGGTTTTCCACAGGGTGAGGTGCTCCAGTGTGTGCAGAAATGTCCCTGAGGAAGAGACCTGAGTGGCAGGGAACAGGGCCAGCGGCTTCCACAGAGAGCAGACAGAATTACCACACCCGGAATGGCCCCAGAGTGCACCTGGGTTGCCATAGCAACTATTTGTGCTACTTTCCTGTTGCCTTTTCTTTGGAGAGCTAGGAGAGGAGGTGGGGAGGGAGATTTTGTCAACTTGAAGCCAAGTGGGTGAGGAGTGTGAGTTAAGGTTTCTCAACTTCAACTTGTGTAAAAATCTCAAATTGCACCAGATCAGACTTGTAAAATGAACCGAGCAAGCGGTATGGCTGTGATTCTGAGCAGCCCAGGGTATGTCTGACAACCAGCGTGAGGTCCTGGAGACACGTCAGTCAGCCCTGCTTCAATAGCAGGTCACAAGGCCCTGGGCCCTGCCTCGTCCACAGAGCACTCCAGGTCTTGGCCACACTTCATAGCCAGAGAGGCAGAAATCAAAGTGGCATTTCTATCTTAACAGAACCCTCAGCGGGCCTACTTAAAAAACAAATTGGCAACTAACTACCAGATCTTTTGCACAACTTGAACACTAAATTTACATTACTGAAGAAAAACTCATGTCAGGGAGCTTCTAAGAAAACCTGCCCACCCCTGTAGGCATCTGCCTCGGCAGGTGTTACACTGCTGGGAGAAAAGCAGCTAGCGGGCACTCAGGCCGTGGTTAATATTAAACTGTATGTGTTAACTATACTAGTATGACTGTATAGCTGCTCTTTCTTTTTCTTTCTTTCTTCTTCCTTCCTTTTCTTTCTCTCTCCCTTTCTTTCTTTCAAGATAAGTGGGGAAGGCTGAGCTAGGCCACAGTACCCACCTGCAAGTGTCAGAGCAGAGGGGTGGCCACATCAGGCTGGGCTGCAGCACCCACTAGGATGTGAGAGAACCAGATCTGGGGCAGACTCTACAAGGGAATTGTGGGTTCACCTTTGTGATATATGGTAGGGAGTTTGAAAGGTGGTATTGGGACGGGGAGGCAGGGTGGAAGGATTAGAAAAGGGACGTCATTTTGTTAGGAGAATGGGGCAAGTAGAATAAGAGGCTCAGTGAGAAAGGCAGCTTTGGAGGTGAAAGCAAGCCTGCACATAAGGGACCTCTGACCATTTGCCGTAGCTTGGTAGAAAATTGTCAAGATGGCGGAGGATTTAGAAATTGAAAGTGCCAAATTCAGGCCAGAGAGCAGTCATCTAATTTGTATTGTGGCAAGATTACTGTAACAAAAAGCACCCATTTTTCAGTTTTTATTTCCCCTTTTAGTCCCAAGACTGGGCGACTTTTCATGAGGCAAGCTAAGGGCAGGTCAAGGGGAATGCCAGAAACAGGCAGAATAAAGCTGGGTTGGAACTCAGCTCTGGGACTTCCCACGGGGACCATTACCTGTAACCAGGAGAGAAGTTGTTCTCACAGTAGGGAACAGGGGATCCCAGTCTTCGGGCCTATTGTCCCCTGTCTAGGACCTATGAGATAGGTTTCCCCAAACTATACCTCCTGAAGAGATAGAAGGGAGGGCAGTGGCCGCTTTGGTCTGCCCCAGGCTCCTTGGGGAGACAGAGGCTGACTTTCTACCAGTCTGGGGGTTAGAAAACAAGACTGGTGTGGCAATTCATGTGTTGACAGAAGGATAAGGAAGAGTGGATTTCACTGGGCTGGTTAAGGAGGAAAGGGCAGGATTAGAAACAAGGGAATGGGGCCCGGCGGTGTGGCCTAGCAGCTAAAGTCCTCGCCTTGGAACGTGCCGGGATCCCATATGGGCACCGGTTCTAATCCCGGCAGCTCCAGTTCCCATCCAGCTCCCTGCTTGTGGCCTGGGAAAGCAGTCGAGGATGGCCCACGGCTATGGGATCCTGCACCCACGTGGGAGACCTGGAAGAGGTTCCTGGTTCCCGGCTTCAGATCGGCACAGTACCAGCCGTTACGCTCACTTGGGGAGTGAATCACCAGAGGGAAGATCTTCCTCTCTGTCTCTCCTCCTCTCTGTATATCTGCCTTTCCAATAAAAATAGATGAATCTTTAAAAAAATGCATCCCCCCACCATCCCCCACCCACATCCTTTGCCAGACCCTTCCTGCCTTGATTTCAGGTTAACTCCAGTGTATTCCCCACTGAGTGAGTTCTCTCCACTTAATCTCCCAACAGCCCTGAGTCTGGCTGCTGTGGTGGGGGGGCACGCTTGCTGAAGCCTGCAAAGAGGGCAGCTAACAGAGGGGTGTCACCCATGTACCCACAGGGCAGGTAAGGCAGACAGCGGAGGAGGAGGGAGCATGACAAGGAGCCAGTAGCCTCCCTCAGGGCATTCCAGTATGGCTTGAAAAAGACAACAGTGTGCCAGCCAACTGAAGATTAGCCCAGAGCTGGCCAGGGTATGGACCACTATTTAATCAGCTGGTAGGAACTACCAGTTCTGCCTACGCCCCCAGCCTGAACCACATGCTGAAAAGTGGCCGGCCGGCAGACGCCAACCCAGAGCTCCAAGCCTCACAGCCTGTCTTTTGCTTCGGTCTTCCTGTTGGAATTCCTTGCTCACACAGATCATTCAGGCCTTGCGTGGCATGCATGGCGCACACCCTACATTTGCTCTAATCGCTCACCCGTGGCACTGGGGGACAAGTCCTTACCAATCCCCTTGTGTCCCTTTGGTCCCTGGACGTCCGCACCCCAGTGATGCAGTAACTCCTGTCATAGTGAGCCTTCCTCCAGCAACCACACTGCTTCATTCACTCACACATTCATATAATCCCTCACTCTTTCAGATGCCAAGCGGGAGCTAATAGGATAAATATCAGATTAGACCCAGTGAATATAGATCGTGCCACAGTTGGCAAAACTTTCTCAGTAGCCTAGTGGTCAGAAATCAATCCTGCTTTTTAGGAACACTCTTTGCTTGCCGTCCTCCACTGCTTTCCTACGCCACAAGCAGGGAGCTCGAAGGGAAGTGGAGCAGCTGGGACACAAACCAGGACCCATATGGCGCTTGCATGGGGAGGCTTCCTGTATTTGCAAGGGAAGGATTTATCCATTGAGCCATTGCACCAGACCATCAAGGAAATTTTTTATTTTCCTTCTGATTTCTACTGTGACCCACAGGAGAATATTGTCCAGTCTTCATTTATTGGTATATTTTCTAGAATTTCTTTAGTTGTTAATTTCCAACATAATTCCATTGTGGTCAGAAAAGACACATGGTATGATTTTCATTTCCTAAAAGTTTGTTGAGATGTGTTTTGTGACCTAGCATATGGTTATTCTGTAGAATGTTTCATACACTGTTGGAAAGAATGTGTATTCTGCGGTTTGGGGATGACATGTTCTGAGGATATGAATTTGAGTCCATTTGGTCAATGGTGTAGATTAGCTGTGTTGTTCCCTTGTTGATATTTTGCCCAGTTGATCTGTCCATTGGTCACAGAGGGGTACTGATGTCTCTCGCTGTGATTGTATTGGAGCGTGTGTCTCACTTTAGGTCCGTTAGCACTTGTTTTAGATAACTGAGTGCTCTAGCATTGGGCTCATATATACTTACTATAGTCAAAGCTTCCTGTTCAGTTGATCCTTAAATCAATTGCATAATGACCTTTGTTTCTTTTAATATTTTTTGTCTGAAAGTCTCGGTTTTTTTAAGATTTATTTATTTTTATTGGAAAGGCAGATACACAGAGAGGAGGAAAGACAGGCAGGAAGATCCTTGTCCTTTGATCCACTTCCCAAGAGGCCACCAACTGCCGGAGCTGAGCCAATCCAAAGCCAGGAGCTTCCTCCAGGTCTCCCACACAGGTGCAGGGTCCCAAGACTTTGGGCCATCCTCTTGCTTTCCCAGGCCACAAGTAGGGATCTGGATGGGAAGCGGGGTCACCGGAATTAGAACCTGTGCCCATATGGGATCTTAGCGTGTGCAAGGCAAGGACTCTAGTCACCAGGTCACTGTGCTGGGCTCAAAGTCTATTTTTTTCCTGCTAATGTGGTCACTCTGTTTATATTTGATTTCCATATGCATGGACTATCTTTTTTCCATCATTTCACTTTCATTGGGTATCTATCTTTGTAGATGAGGTATGTTTTTTCATTATTACTTTTATTTTTATTTGGAAGGCAGAGTTCAGACAAAGAAGGAAAGGGAGAGAAAGAGAGAGAAAGAGAGAGCTTCCATTGCTGATTTACTCTCCAAATGTCCTCAATGGCTAGCCCTGGACCAGTCTGAAGCCAGGAAGTTCCTCTTGGGTGCAGGAACCCAGGTAGAGGCACAGCAGGAAGATCTGCTGTGAAGACCTGGAGTTGGGCCACACATACTCAAGCCTTGGTTGTAGCTGCTTTCAAATTCTACATTTTTCTAGAGACTTGGCTTACTCTGCCCAACTTGGTACTTTGCTTCCAACCATACCACCTGGATGTGAGGGCGATCTGGCTGCAACATCTGTCACCCCATTGATCGCCAGGGTTGATTTGGCTGATCTGGCTGGCTAGGCGGGTGTCCCCTTCCTCCCTCACTGCTCCATGTGCGTCCCTCCCGAAGCTGCGTGCTCAGTCAAAGAGGACAACCATCCCCGCTAGAGGAGGACCAGTCTTCGGTCAAGGGTATATGAGTAGCTGCGCTCCCCTGCTAGAACTTCCAAACAAGCTCCCAACCATACCACCTCTTTTCCAGGGTGTTCAGAGAGGATCTTTGCCTTCTTGTGCTGGGCCACTGTGGAGCCGGCAGTTGCCAGCTTCTTGTAGATGGTCTAGTGGGTTTAGGGAACATTAAATGTGTTCACCAGAATGCTAGTGGCATGGGGGGAAAGTATTCAAGTATTGGTGTTTAGGGGCCAGCATTGTGGCATAGCCAGTTAAGCTGCTGCGTGTGATGTTAACATCCCATATACCCATTCAAGTCCTGGCTGCTCCACTTCTGCTCTAGCTCCTTGCTAATGCACCTGGGAAAGCAGCAGAAATGACCCGACTACAGGCCATCCATGTAGGAGACCCTGATGGAGCTCTTGACTTCAGCCTGGGGAGTGGACCAGCAGATGCAAGAGCTCTGTCTCAGCTTCCCCATCTGTGACTCTGCCTTTCAAATATATAATCTTGTAAATGAGTCTTGTGCACCAGTTTTCTTGAGGTGCCCCTGGACCCTCCTAGTGCTTTACTCTCTGGCATGGAATGGAAGACAAAGCCTGCCGTGAGCTCCCAATCCGCCAGGCTCCACGTCCCAGGCCCTCAGATGTTCTGGCTTCCTCTCCTGGCCCACCACAAGGCAACTTGTTTCCACCACTGGGCTTGTGCCCGAAGGCTTGTGCCCTTGTTAAACACAGCCAGTGAACACATCGGTCTGGCTTAAGGAACTGTTCACAACGGATCCTGGAGGAAACACAGAAGCAGGGTCTGTGGCTGTGTCCAGAAGCAGCTTTATCCTAGTCTGGGCCGTGCCTTAGTTACCTTCAAATTGCTGTTGAAACTTTCCAGGCCACCCCTTTCCTTTAAAATGACCATCAAGTACATAATGGTGGCAATATGATCATTTAATGAGGTGTCTGTGTGAATAATCAGCAAAGCTCTCTCTGTGAGAGTTCATGTGACAAGCAGGTAGAGGTAAGGGGCTGGAAGCATAGGGGTGGCCAGCACTGGGTGGCAAGAGGACCAGAGGCAGGGTCGGGGTCTGCGAGGGAATGAGGACGGAAATCTCGACAGGCAGGCACCTTGGATCTCATTGTCTCACGACAGCCACCTCTAGTGTTGCCACCTGTTGCTGATGACTTCTGCAGGTGCCACTTCCCTGTTGGAGTGTGGTAGGCACATAGCCCACCACGGGAGTCAGTGACCTCTCCAATATCTTTGTGGATGCCCTGGCAAAGGTGACACTTTTGATATGATGACTGGCCTCATCTGATGGACTGAACTCCGTAAGTGGAAGTGAAGGCAGAAGAGCCAGGAGAAGAGAGAAGAGGCTGGGCGTTTGAAAGGCCCTCAGCTTCCTGCTGCTGCCCTTGAGGATGAAGGGAGGCACCACCATACCTGAGTAACACCTCAGCCACAGCCAGCACAGAAAAGAGGTTCCCTAACACCCCAAGGAGCTGCATTCTCCTGAGACAGCAAGGAAGTGGAAAACGAATTCCCAGAAGTGTAGATTGGCTTCATTGGAACCTTGAACCCATTTGTTTTCCAGCATTTGTTGAGCAGCTACCATCTAGCAGGCTCAGAGTCAGGGTCTGGTAATACTGTGTGAGCCAGACCAAATCCAGCTCTCTGTGAATTTATAGAAAATCCACGGAGGGAGAACCAGAAAAAGGTTCAGGTTCAAGACAAAACAAAACAACTTGTTCTGCCATGTTTTTCAGAATTGCTCAATCTCTCCACTTGACTAATCTTCCAGAACAGTTAGCTACAACAAAGGTGTACACTGTTTTGCAATCCCACTGGAATGGCCCTAGCCTGGCAGGGTCAAGACAAGTGAATGTTTCCCTGTTGGTCTGTGAGCAGTGAGGTCACAGTTGTGCTGCCCCTCCTGGGAAGACTTGGTCACACTGCGGAAACGGACTTGAGAGGGCTGCTGAGGAGGCTTTGGGAATCACATGAAAGGTTTACACTTTACAGCCCAAACTGAAAACTGCTGGCTGAGGTGGTCCTCAGGTTAACACCTAAAGCGCCTTTGTTCCCTTTCTTCCAAACGTGGCTTTGAGTTTTTGGAGTGTGTGGAACCCAGGCCTAGCCCTAACCCTGATGCCAACCCATAGCCCTAGCCCTAACCCTAACCCATAGCCCTAGCCGTAACCCCAAGCCCTAGTCCTAAACCCTAGCCTAGACCTAACCCTAACCCTAACCCCAACCCTAACCGCTAGCCATAGCCCTAGCCCTAACCCCTAGCCCTAGACCTAACCCTAACCCTAGCCCCAACCCTAACCACTAGCCCTAGCCCTAGTCCTAACCCCTAGCCCTAGTCCTAACCCTTAGACCTAGTCCTAACCCTAACACTAGCACCAACCCTAACTGCTAGCCCTAGTCCTAGCCCTAACCCTAACTCCTAGCCCTAGCCCTAACCCTATCCCCTAGCCCTAGCCCCAACCCCTAGCCCTAACCCTAACCCCTAGCCCTAGCCCTAACCCCTAGCCCTAACCCTAACCCCTAGCCCTAGCCCTAACCCTATCCCCTAGCCCTAGCCCTAACCCCTAGCCCTAACCCTAACCCCTAGCCCTAGCCCCAACCCCTAGCCCTAACCCTATCCCCTAGCCCTAGCCCCAACCCCTAGCCCTAGCCCTAACCCCTAGCCCTAACCCCAACCCCTAGCCCTAGCCCTAGCCCTAGTCCTAGCCCCTAACGTATGGGTTCCAAGACTCTGTCTCATTCACTGAGTATCGCACAGATCTTGAGCTATGTGTTCTTTTTTAAGTGTCCCTTTTCCCTTTTTGAAAATAAAAGTCTTAATTTTGAAGTATGTTTATGTTTATAAAAGTGTTCTAGACTATTCCCCCCACACACACACTTCATCTGGCTTCAGACAGCTTGGGTAACCTTAGTACATATCCCACCTAAGAAATTAGCGTTGAGGCCAAATCGTGGGTTAGCCTACAGGCTTCTTGTGGATTTCACAGTTTTCTCTTTCAGATCTTTTCTAAGACACGAGGCAGGTGTGATGCAGTTGTCATTTACCCTTGATGTACTGAAGCCTCTAAGTAGTGCCCTGGTCTTGTCCGACCTTTGGCAACTGTTGTGGTTATCCTGAACTGTGTTTTATCTTCTGTGAGAGAGAGAGAGAGAGAGAGAGAGAGAGAGAGCGAGAGCGCAGCAAGCACATGGATAGACAGACCAGGGATACAGACGCTGACTTCCCATGGCTGGGATCCTGGGAGGCCTGGCCTTCCTGGGCCAGGCAGGTAGGCTGCCAGCTGTCCGTGGTGCCTGGTGCAGTCTTGCATCCAGATTCTGGAGGGAGGGCTGCAGGCTGGAAGCCGAGGCAGGGGTTCAAGGGCTGATGATCCACTCCGAAGGCTGGAGGTCTTTTTCCCAGGAAACGTCAGCCAGTTAGGAAGGCCTGGCTGCATGATTGGGGTGACCTCTTCTGCCCACAGTGAAGTGATTGCTGACATTCACCACAGCAAACACACCTTCTCAGCAACACTGGGTTAATGCAGCAGTGAGCCACAGGATGCTGGGGCCAGACCCTGTGGACACCCTCAGTTTACTGTCCCTGCTGCCTTGCTCTGATGTCCACACATTACTGTGTAGGACACGTTTGTAACACTGAAGCAGCCATCCTTCTGGAACAGGCAGCATGTGCTGATGGCAGTGGTCCATATCTTTACATGCAAATCATACATTCCTGTTAGTGTTAAGAATTCCACCGGTATCAACTTATCCTCAATGTAATAAAGTGCAGACAATGAGACGCACAAGTCGTGTTTCTGGTAACCTGATTATATTCCGGCAAAATTCCACATGCAGAGTGGCTGCTAGTTAACCTGCTAATGGTGTTACTGTTCACGTCATCTCAAAGAAGTTTAGCTTTGGAAGGAATCTCAGCCAGCCATGAGTTCAGGGATGGCCATTCGCATTGAGAAGGGCCACCTGTGTTACTCGGACTGTCCTGATTTTAGCGTCACTCACATCTGAAGAATGCCTTCCCAGGGACACCTAGATGGGACATTTTCCTAAAATCTGGCCTGCCCGGTGGAGTCCTGGGGCGCCCCTCACATCCTCCTACTCCAAGAACCATCCTGGGCAGGCCTGGGTGCACCTGCTGCTGTTTAGAGATTGTTCTGGGGGTGACTGGCAGCTGTGTGTGGGACAGCTCTGAACAGCCTGTGCCTGGATGAGTTTGAAGGGGCAGGGGCAGTTATTTTCTGGACTTGTGTTCTAGATTCCAAGACCACAGCAGTGAGTACACAGAAGAGGCCTCCCAGAACTTACTTCCTAACAGACAAGTTTTTTTATTTATTTATATCCACAGAACAAGAATCAGTCACAGAGAAGGACTTGAATAGCTGATAAATTATTTACAGATGACCATAGGGGAAGGATTCTGGGAAGTACAAGTCACCTAATAGACACTGTTAAATTATTTCCTGGGAAGCAGTAGTGACCATCATGCAGTTAACACTTAGGAACAGTTGTGGTCATTTCCCCTTGTAGTCTGAGCTGCCTGGTTTCTTTCTTGTTTTCTTTTTTTTTTTTTTTTTTTTTTTTTTTATAATCCATTTTATTGTATTGTTGTTGACAATCTTTACATAGTTAACTATAGTTGAAGGAAAATCAAGAAAGAGAAGAAAAAAAAAAAAAAAAAAAAAAAAAGGTTCAGGGGGATAGGGAGGTGGGCAATGCTATTATGTCCATATTGTTTCCATCATGTATCTGAGGTAAAAGGGGATATTGAGGGAGAAGCCCCACCCGGTTTCCCGCCCACCCCAAGTCCCGGATGTGGGGCATGCTCTGAGATATGTGCTCAAGTGGAGTTAATAGTTCTCCAGTTATGAGTCACTGCCAGTTTCGCTCGATGAGGTGGTCCACTGATTGATATGGTCCATCATGAAGTCTCCATTTGTCCCATATTTCGCTGCCAACATGTAGCTGAGATGAATGATTGTCCTATTCTGTCTTCTGTCTTTTCTTGGTTAGAATTCTGAGTCCAGCAGTTCAAGTGGGGAGATCTCCAAAGATACTTTGAGGTATTCCCAGACCAGATTCTTGTATGTTCTAGCAAGCACAGGGCCGGGCACAGTCCATCACCCTGGTCAGCTGGTGGTTGCAATTGCTGTGTTGGTTCTGTTTTCAGTCCCGAGTTGCACTGGAACCAGTGGGTGTTGCAGTCCAGTCTGGTTCGGCCCTTACATCAACCAGTGGGAGCTGCAGCCTAGTCGGGGCGACCCACAATAACCCCCACCAAGCCTGCCCCCTACCCTGGTTTGCCAATTTGTGTAGCAGAAGACCAGTCTGTCCCCCATCCCATTTGGCTCTGGTACTTGTCAATGGGTATTAAAGCTTAGTTCTATCTAATCGACTCAACCATCCAGCCCTCACAGATGTTGTTGAGTGCCTCTGTCTAGCCATCCCAGCCCCCGTCCTAGTTTTCATGCCCTCCCACGGGAATAGTGACCCAAGAAGGGGGAACCCACTTTTTCCCTCCCAGGTCTCTCTGTCCCGGTTTATGCACTCTTTAGGTGGTCCTGTGATTTGACTCGACAGAATTAGTCCCCAGTGCCAGCTTCTGCCAGCTGATGCTGTGGCCCTGATCTTGTCCACATGCAGCGCACAGGTGTTGTAGCCTTGCTTAGTCGTGTCTGTCTCTATCCCAGCCAACACTCCCCAGTGGGAGTGGTTGTCCAGCGAGGGGACCAGCCCCTTAACCCCCCCGCCAGCTCTGCCCCTCCCTTCCTGGATCTCACGTGTGCTGGATGGGTGCTGCATTCATATCCAGTACAGGCAACCACGCCCCGGCGTTCCAGAATGTGTACTGGTTTTGTCGCAACCAAACCCGGCCCATTCCACACTCTGTTCTGGTGATCGGATTTGCCAGAGGATGACATGAACTGATTCAGCCTGGCCTGCTCCTGACCCATGCCGAATGCATGCCAGTGGGAAACTTTCCATGGCCTATTCTGGGCTGTTTCCAATCATGCTTCTCGCGCTTACCTGCAGGGACTGTGTCCTGCCAGAGGAGTTGCCCAGGCTCCTCCATCAGAACCCCTCCCAATGCCAGATTTTGCGCTTGCCAGGGGGTTCTTGAGCCAACCCTACTCAGTTCACCTCCTGTCCTAGCAGGAACAGTGGCTTTTCCTGGCTGGCTTTCACCCCATTATGACTCTTGTTGTTGGATGTTTCAGCCCAGCCATGGCTCGTCCATACCCACATACAGCTCACACATGGCTCAGAAGGGGATTCAGACCCAGCCTAGTCAGTCCCACATCTACCCTGTTTCTCCATAACACCAGATGGTGCTGGGATCTGAACCGGCCTGGTGCATCCAATCCCAGCCCACACTAGTGCCTCGGGTGACTGCAACTGTTTCCTAGATAGAACGCAGCCCCCATTCCAGCACATACACCCCTTGGTGGGAACCTCATCTCAGCTGTGGCATCCCAGATTGGGACCGTTCCTAGCTGTAAATCACGCACCTGCACGTGGTTGCTCCGAGGACCATTAGGTGCCAGCCTGCTACACAAGCCGGAGCTTATCTTTTACTTGATAGGTGTTCAAAGCTCAGCATTATTAAGGGATTGGAAGTTCTTCAAAGGAAGAGTTACTGGCATTGGGAATCTTTAGGATTGACTCAGATCCCAGAAACAGTGGGGTCACTCTAGAGCTATCTCAGCAGCGATTCAGATGTCCAATACCCCAGAGCTCCCCGGCCGGGCGGCCAGCCCGGGCCCAGCCCGCCATGAGCCATGGGCACATGGCGGACTGGGTTCGGGATCCAAGCTAGACGTCCTCTCCCGCAGCCCTCGGCTCGCCTCTGGCAGCCGGAGGTTAAATCCTGCAGGCCCGAGGTTGCGCCCCTCCCCAATCCCGTTCACCCACCACCCAATGAGGGTGTTGGGTGGGTCCCGGACATGCCCAGTCACGGAGGCCTCCCCCTCGGTACTCACCCCAGAAGGAAGCAGGCCGCACCCAGGCATGTCCGGGCCCAGCCCGCCATGAGCCATGGGCACATGGCGGACTGGGTTCGGGATCCAAGCTAGACGTCCTCTCCCGCAGCCCTCGGCTCGCCTCTGGCAGCCGGAGGTTAAATCCTGCAGGCCCGAGGTTGCGCCTCTCCCCAATCCCGTTCACCCACCACCCAATGAGGGTGTTGGGTGGGTCCCGGACATGCCCAGTCACGGAGGCCTCCCCCTAGGTACTCACCCCAGAAGGAAGCAGGCCGCACCCAGGCATGTCCGGGCCCAGCCCGCCATGAGCCATGGGCACATGGCGGACTGGGTTCGGGATCCAAGCTAGACGTCCTCTCCCGCAGCCCTCTCTTTCTTGTTTTCTTATGTTCTGCATATATTAGTGTTGTGTTTTCAAAGGCAACAATAGAAATGCTCATCTCAGGTGTCTAATTAGTCGTTCTAGATTTAGGTCTAATGAAAGAAAATAATTTAAACTGGTATGATTTACAATATAATAAAGGCATTCAACCATTTTTCTGTGACTGAATTAAAAATCTTGAGCTATCTCACACTCCAGGCACGGTGGTGCCATTAACTGAATGCAGTTACCATCTCTCGCAAACTCTTCAGACAAACTCTTTGAGCAGGATGCTCTCCCTGGCCTGTGAGTTTCTCACAAGGGCTGGACACTGCGTGACCCTGCATGACTTCCAAGGATTTGGAGTGGGAATTATTGAGAAGAAACATCTGGCACAAACTGAGACCTGTGGCTGGAGAGGACATAGAAGTAAACATTGAGAGTGTTGCGTTACAAGCCCTGTGTATGAAGTTCGGCATCTGGTCTTAGTTGTGCAGCAGTTGGTCTTCGTGACAGCAGCTGCGGTACCTGCCAGAACTTTCCCTGAGAAGATCACACAGGAGCATTCACACGGGGGAGGAGACGCAGCGTCATCTCCACACGTTGCACTCACATCTAGACAGCATCTAGTACCTCAGAACTTGTTAGTGATCAAATATTAAAAAAAAATGATAGTGTTTGCATTTTCAAAGGACACTAGTAACTCTTGCCTCAATGTGTCTTTGAAACTATTTGTGAAAATGGCAGACATATGTGGCTTGTTCTGATAACATCACAGCAACCAAATGTTGTTAGTCAAGATCAGATCAAGCCATAAAGAAAGCTGTAGTCATCAGATCACCAAATGATGGAGTGTGAGATGGAAAAGGGACACATCTGGGAGTGCCAGAGTCCAGTCCCAGGCCTGGGCTGTTGATAGTGTCCCAATGCCCTTCTGTGAACTGCATGCCATGTGAGCTTCAATGACGGGCAATTTGGAAGGTCGGACGCTTTGGCCAGGGTCTCTGTAGGTGGCTTGCCTTTTGCTTATGGGCACACCTATCCTACTTTGTCCTGTAGACGTTCTTCCTTGGTGGAAAATTCTAGAAGGGAAAGAGCATTGCATGCAGTTCAGAACCTCATTTTCTTTTGCTGGTACTGCTGTGGCTGATTCCAGAGTCCTGTCTTTGAGAACTCTCATTTGATGCTCAGTGAAATCATAGTTTTCTCAGTGCACTGCCAGCTTTGCCAGGGCGTTACTGAGTTCTCTATGGAAGTAGGCATTGGGGCTAGGGTCTAGCTGTTTTTTTTTGGTAACCAGGTGGGCTAAGGTGTGTCCTGAGAGCCTGGGGGTCTGGACAACAGGAGCATTTGAGTTGGTGGGTGGAGGAAGACCGCCCTCTGGGCTCAGGTGAGCATCCCACAGCACTTAGGGTCTGCGTTCTTCCTCCTGCCCAGTGCAGATGCTGCTGCTCCCAGTCCTCCTGCTTCCACCAGTTCCTCTTTTGGTCAAGCCTAGGGGCACAGTTGGGGTCACACTGGCTGTCTCTCAGGTGTCATGGGTTTGGGGGCCTTTGCCACCCTGGGAGCTGGTTCCTGTGATGGTTCATCACATGGGGTGTATGGGGGTGTCCTGGGTGTATGTGTGTGTGTGTGTGTGTGTGTCTGTGTGTGTCCTCCTGACTCTGTCTCTCTGGGGAACCCACACAGATACAGATACAGACAGCCCCAGCAGCTCCCTCCTTTCTTTCACTCAAGTCAAGAGAGGAAGAAGTCACCATGTGCTTCCTCCTGTTCCCAGCTTGCCACTCCTCTTGGCTGCTCATCAGATGTTTGTGGCAGCCTAAGATTCCACATGCTCATTTTAAACAAATCTCTTCTATTTTGTATGTGATCTAAGACAATGTCACAACTCTGTCCAGGTGTTCATGGTTCGTGTCCCAGCAGCCCCACTTCCCATCCAGCTCCCTTCTTGTAGCCTGGGAAAGCCATAGAAGATGGTCCAAAGCCTTGGGACCCTGTTCCTGTTTGGAAAATCTAGAAGAAGC
Organism: Ochotona princeps; assembly: GCF_030435755.1. Taxonomy (NCBI): domain Eukaryota; kingdom Metazoa; phylum Chordata; class Mammalia; order Lagomorpha; family Ochotonidae; genus Ochotona; species Ochotona princeps. The sequence continues at coordinate 47,896,490 of NC_080850.1, forward strand.
TCCTGGCTTTGGATGAGCTCAGCTTCAGCCGTCGCAACCACTTGGGGAATGAACCAGCAGACAGAAGATCTTTCTCTCTGTCTCTCCTTCCCTTTGTGAATCTGTCTTTCCAGTGGGAATCAATAAATCTTTAATAATTAAAAAAAGAAATTAGAAACTCACTATAATGAATGAAAATGAGAACACAACCAAAATGTGTGGGAAGCAGTGAAAGTGAAGTTAAGGATGAAATTTTGAGGGCCCGGCGGCGTGGTCTAGCAGCTAAAGTCCTCACCTTGAATGCCCTGGGATCCCATATGGGCGCCAGTTCTAATCCCGGCAGCTCCACTTCCCATCCAGCTCCCTGCTTGTGGCCTGGGAAAGCAGTTGAGGACGGCCCAATGCATTGGGACACTGCACCCGCGTGGGAGACCTGGAAAGAGGTTCCTGGTACCCGGCATCGGATTGGCACAGCACCGGCCATGTGGTCACTTGGAGAGTGACTCACTGGATGGATGATCTTTCTCTGTCTCTCCTCCTCTCTGTATATCTGACTTTGCAATAAAAATAAATAAATCTTTTTTTAAAAAAGGATGAAATTTCGAGTTATAAATATTTACATTTAAAAACATAGATTTCAAGTTAAAAAGAAAAAGCCCAGCTTTACAACTTAAGAATCTGTAAAATGAGCAAACTAAACCCAAACCTAGCAGAAGGGAGGGAATAATAAAGATTGCATGAGACATAAATGAAACAGAGCATTAAAAAAAAACTAGAGAAATTTGGTGAAAAGAAAAATTGATTCTAAGGAAAGATCCCCCAAACTGACAAATCTTTGGCTGGAGGAACTAAGGGAAAAAGATGATTTTAAGTTACTAACACCAGGAGTCAAACTGGGGACACTGTTACTGATTAGAAATAAAAAGGACTTTAGAGAATGCTATGAAAATGAGATGTACAAATTCTTAGAAACACACAAATTACCAAGACTAAATAATGAAGAAATATAAAATCTGAATTAACTTAAAACTACTGTAATTAAAAAAGAACTAGCAAAATCTCAATCCTGTGATTTCAGGGTTAAATTTTACCAAATATTTAAAAAAGAATCAATAAAAAAATTAAGAATCTTAAGTTTTCATGAAATGCTGGACAGGAGGGAAGACGAGACTTATCCCGATGCCAAAGCCAGACGTGGACACCGCAGGTAATCCGCACTTCCACTGTCCACTGTCCACTGTGTGCAGATTTGAAATGCTTCAACGAAATTCTAGAAAATTAATTCAGCAATGTACTAAGATTATATCAGATATGTCCAGGGAAAGGCTTATTCCTGAAATAATAAGGACTATGCACATATGAAAATCAATCAAGGTGATCCCTTCCTGGATTTAGGAAGGAGAACAAATGAGGCTTTCTCTCTAGATGGGTGATTGGCAGAAGTTATTAGGGCTGCAGAGAGTGGGAAAGCAGTGGGATTGGCAGAGCAACAGAGCTTTGCTCTGCTTAGAGCCCCGACTCTGCCTGCGCTGTCTCCGAGTCCCAGGTGATGTCATGGAGGTGAGTGGAGCATGCATCTGCAGAGTGGGCCAAGCTGGGGTGTCCTCTGCTCCCTGCCACATTCTGCTGTAAAGCTCGCTCACCCCCTCACACACTCCCAGGGAAGAGGGGAGAGGAGCAGCACGCTTGTGAGTGGAAGGCCAGTGGAGCTGTAGAAAGAAACTCTGCTTGATTCTATCACAACTCCCACAGGAATTTCTCAGACAGCCCAGGCAAATCCCCTAGACTCTGCTGAGAGCCAAGCAAAGGGAGAACTGCCTGCTGGCCCTTGGCTTTGCCCTCCGTGACTGGCCAGCCCCACACCCTGCCGGCTCGCTGGGGGATCAGCAGGGTCATCTCCTTCCCTCTGAGTGGAGGGAGTCCCGTCCTCCACGTTGTCATCACAGATCCCGTTGGCTGCTGCTGAGATGCCGCGGACGATTTCCTACAGCCCGTGTACTACCTGACCCCGATTTGCTGTATTTGCAAAATGCCAAGTACACTAGTTGTGGTTTGTGGACATGCAGAGATGGCTTTATTTTCCCATCTCCTAGGTGTAGCCTTGGGCCTCCTGGTTCTCTCTCCTTTCTTTGCAACTTTCTGTTCTCTTGCACAGAGATGTGTCCAAGAAGTCAACCTCTTGAGAAGGTCCCCACGGCCAGCTCCCAGTGGTGGCCAGCTCCCGGTGGTGGCCAGCTCCCAGTGGTGGCCAGCTCCCGGTGGTGGCCAGTTCCCAGCAGCTCCCCTGTTGGTGCCTGACTGCTTACCTGCCCCAGGAACTGGGCTGTGCCACCACTCAGACTCTCCCTCGCTGCCTCCTGACTCCTCCTCGGCTTTTAACTGCAAGGGAGGTCAAGGACTGTTGCTCCCACAGAGCAGCTCCAGAATGAGATGAAGCTGAGGCTGAGGCTGCAGCGGCTGCTGTCTTCCTTGTGCTGTCAGACGTGCCCAGATCTTCACATAGAACCTGAAATCTGAACTTGCAGACCACATTAACATTCTGAAGTCATTTCTTCCTGTCTTTTGTCTGTGAACAATTTTTAAGCAATTTGTGGTTCATGAGTTTTCTCTGAAAACAAGGATTACTGACCTGTTTCCCAGCTGTAACAGATTTTACTGTGTCATTTCAGGGAGCCACAGAGCAGCTACACTTGCTAAACTGCTCCAGGATGGAACTAGAAGACTAATGATCAAGAAAAGGAAATTGTGACATAAATGTACAAAGCGAAGAGGCCTCTGAGATGTGTCCTGAATTCCCAGACATGACAAAACGAGACATTTTTGGAGTCCAGGTAAGTCTGTTTAGAGGCACCAATGTCTGAATCTCCCAGCCACGTGGCTGCGGCTGAGGGAATCGGAACTAGTCCAGGCTTCCTGCTGCAGATCCTAGCTCCCCATCCACCACTACCAAGAGGTGGGCACATCCTGAGCTTGCAGGAGACCACAGTGCCAATGGCACCAGGTTTCGCCTGCTGGCTGCCTAGCAATAAGCTCTGGGGCCTTGGGGGTATGGAATTACTGCCTGAGGACAACCATGGATAAGGCCATTGAATGCATAGCTGAGGAATGAATCCTGAAAAACACCCAACAATAGGGCCACTGTACTTACTGGTAAGCGAGAAGACTGATACCTGATGGTTTGAAGGGGAGAAACCGGAAGATCTGTATGGGTCAGACTGATACACCAGCTCACAGGGAAATTCTGAGTAGGGAGTGTTAGCATAGAACATTGTTGACCACCGCATGCCAGTCTACAGGAAAGCTAGAGCTGTGGGGCCTATATAGCAGGGCTTAGCGCTGGGGGGCCTGTCTAGCAGGACTAGATCCTAGTACCAGACTGAATGTCAGAACAGAGGACAGGTTGCATTAGGCAGAGCCATGTCACCCACCAGCACACGAGAGAACCAAGTCTTGGAGTAGATTCTGTGGAGGATATTTGGGCCCAATCCTGTGGAAATACAAGTCCTGCTGGTTAGCTCAAGAGTTGGGGTGGTGATGGGCTGAACTAGATGTGACCATGGAACCGCCACATTCACGGGTACAAGGACCAAGAATAGTCTGGGCAGGTCCAGGCCGCAGCACCCGCATGTGCATCCTAAAATAGGGCGTAGGGCAGGCCAGTCCACAACATTCACCAGCCCATACAAGGCCAAGATGGAGGGGCACACTCTGCCGGGCAAGGGCCTGACACCCTCTGGCATGCATGAGATCTGGGTCTGGGAGTGGGCCCAATGGGGGAACTTGAAAAACTCCCCTAGTGAGTCATAGCTCCCACTGGTGAGCACATGGTCCAGGCCTGGGGATCAAGTAGGCTGAGCAAGGTAGCTCCAACCATTGGCAAATGTGTAGGTTGGTTTTGGAAGGGGGCAGACCAGGTAGGGACGAATGAATCTTAGCTCACTAGCAAGTGCAGAAACCAGGCTGGAGCACAGATCATGTCAGGCTAGGCTGTCACACCTACTGGTTTGTATGAGTCAGGGATGGGAGCAAAACTGAGCAGGACCAGGTTGCAGCACCTGCCAGCGAGTGGGGACTGGACTGAGGGCCATCCGGGTCAGGCCAGGTTACGGCATCCAAAGGCAAAGGTCAAGACAGGTGAGGGGCTATGCCAAGCCACAGCAGGATGCACATTTTTTGCAAGTGCCCATGAAATCACGTGCTCAGCCAGGGAAGAAGCTCTGACAGATTTCAGGAGCTTGAAAGAATACAAAAAAGTCACAATGAAATGAGAGATCAGTAACAACTACAAAAAAAAAAAAAAATCAGTTAAAAAAAGTGGGGGTGGGCCCGGCGCCGTGGCCTAGCAGCTAAAGTCCTCGCCTTGAACGCGCCAGGATCCCTTATGGACACCGGTTCTAATCCTGGCAGCTCCACTTCCCATCCAGCTCCCTGCCTGTGGCCTGGGAAAGCAGTCGAGGACGGCCCAAAGACTTGTGACCCTGCACCCGTGTGGGAGACTTGGAAGAAGTTCCTGGCTCCTGGCATCGGATCCGCACAGCAACCAGCCATTGCACTCACTTGGGGAGTGAAACATAGGGTGGAAGATCTTCCTCTCTGTCTTTCCTCCTCTCTGTATATCTGACTTTGTTTTTTTTTTTTTTAAGATTTATTTATTATTATTGGAAAGCCGGATATACAGAGAGAAGGAGAGACAGAGAGGAAGATCTTCCGTCCGATGATTCGCTCCCCAACTGAGTGTGACGGCCGGTTCTGTGCCGATCCGAAGCCAGGAGCCAGGAACCTCTTCCGGGTCTCCCACGTGGGTGCAGGGTCCCAAAGCTTTGGGCCGTCCTCGACTGCTTTCTCAGGCCACAAGCAGGGAGCTGGATGGGAAGTGGAGCTGCCGGGATTAGAACCGGTGCCCATATGGGATCCCAGGGCATTCAAGGCGAGGACTTTAGCTGCTAGGCCACGCCGCCGGGCCCCCGAGAGCTCCTAAACTTAACAGTCTTCAAGTTGCTTGAACTTGTGCCAACATGCTCAGGACAGAGGCCCTGCTGCCTGCCTGCCCAAACTGTTCCCATCTCCCACTGAGACGAGGGCGTGGTGATGACAAACCCTTACAGGGACACACAGTGAAAACAAGGGTAACAAAAACTGCAGTTAAAGAGACACACAAGGATCCACAAAAGTAAAACTGGCCATTAACTGCTGTTCATGGCTTTAGGAACGGCTGCACAGGAAACCACACTCCCTTCACGCCAGCCCTCAGGATGCAGCAGTCTGAGAAGTAAGGAAATTCTCAGCTTTCCACGCGCAGCACAGCAGTGCATGGCAGCCGGGGGCTCGTGTCTGAGTCTTCAGTAAATTTTGGCCGCTGCCTCACTTTAGATGAGGAACCTTCAGTATCTGCTTAGAGAGAAAATGAACCCGTAACAGTGTGCCTCAGACACCCATAAGAATAAAGCAAACACTTGGAGCTGCAAATCCCATGTGTGGCTGGCAAATCTTTGAGATTCTCTGCTTTAGGACTGCCTGGGCATTACAGCTTAACTCCTTGGGCACAGAACTCTGTACCATCGGAGGAAATGGTCAAGTTGACCTGAACACAGGCGCTTGCTTCTGGAAGTCCAAAGTTCTTCCCCCAGTTTCCACGAACTTTGGGGGTGCAAGGCGGGGCGGCACTGTCGGAGCTCCAGCCCTGCTCCTCCCGCTTCTCTCTTCCCATGAGAGGTCTCTGTGCCGTGCGTGCTCAGCTAGGCAGACATCTGGCGTGACATCATCTTTAGATCTCAGCACCACCAGCAAAAGCAACGCCCTCCCCCCAGGGAAATGTTCTGTGGGGATTTGTGGGTGGGCAGAAGAGGATAGGCTACACCGCAGTCATGTAAGCATTTTTGGAAATCAAACTCTTTGACCACTCTTCTGGTGTTTCCCACTGCTCTGTTTGTCCTTCTCCTCCTCAACTTTGCAATGGTCACCATCTTGTGTCCCCTCTTGATTCTCAGACCCAGAGGAGTGATGGCCCTTTCAGAGGGCAGGGCAGTCTGGCACAAGATGGCATAGAGCAGACATCAAGTCTGCACCTGGGATGCACTTGTAGGCGCCTGGGCTGGGCCCCTTAAGGGTCTGCTTGTGCAACAACTGGATCTTCTAGGTGAGGTAAAGAACAAGGTCATTTGCTGACTGAGGTCAGGGTTCAAAGAGGACCTGGCACTGCAATCAGGGAGCATTGACTAGCAATGTTTGTAATCCATAGTGTTGTGCAATCTCTTCCACTGTTCCCTCCCCTCTTTGGGTCAGGCCATTTGCAAAGTGTGATGGTGTGGATGCTGCTATCCAGTGAATCAGAACCTGAAGACAGGAAGCAAATATGACCGTGGCTCCATGGTGTCATTTAAGGGCAGTGAGGAGAAAAAGGAGTGCTCCCAACACAGCCCTTTGCTGGCAATGAGGGAGTGTTCCCAAGGCAGGCCTATGAGTGCCGTGAGGGAGTGCTCCCAACAGGCCTGTGGGTGAGATTAGATAGATGGGAAGTAAGAGTGACCCAGAAGAAGCAAAGGTTGGGGCACATGACTAGCGTTTATGGCATCTCTTAGAAGTGCCATCTCTGTTAGAAATGGCTGTCTGCACTGTCTGTGGACTGCACATAGAAACCAGTACATTGAGGAGTGGAGGGACTGTGAAAATAAGATACTTGGCTGGTGACCCACTGGGATGGTTAGGTGCCATGGGACAGTGGCAGCTCTGGGTGCAGAGGACTCAGCCACAGGGCTAGGAGGCTGGTATATGGCAACCAAAGTGTTGGGAGAAATGAGAATGCTTTAACATTTCATACAGTAGTTTTAATTCTGGAAATGAAGGCATCATTTATATAAACCTCCCCTGCCCTGCTCCTTTTGCACAGGAGTCAGAATTAATCCCCCAGTGAGGACAGGTGAGATGAAATGGGGGCTATTGGCAGAGCAGCAGAGGAGAGCTGGCCAGCAGTGCTCACTTCTGACATGTGGAAGGCTCCAACCAGAATGGGGGCGTGGCTCCAGGCCTTGTTGTTTTACTAAGGGCAGGCACCTGCTAATGAGCCTACAGGAACTGCAGTGAGCGATGTTAGGAGTTACTGAAACAAGAAAGCTGCTGCTGAAATTGTGTATGCCAGCGCCCCCTCCCCAGCCACAGCACACTGTAAAGGTTAGCTTCACTCTGCAAAGCAGTTGTCATGCAGGCGGCAGGCGGGCTCATCACGGAGGAACAGTTAATAATTCACCGTGGACTCACGCGGTGCGCTGTGGATGAGCGCATTGTTCCATGTGGTGTGGAGAGCACTGTGCAGGCTCCAGAGACTGGCTGTGTTTCTGCAGAACGTGTGACCGTCCTGGGGAAGGGGGATCTGCCTCTCACTCGATGTGTTTCATCTGACATGTGACTCTGCAGGCCAGTGTCCCGCCAAGCACCGTTTCCGAACTCCATCCGTCTTCAGACTGACTGCCTTTCCCGGGTCATACTATCGCTGGCAAGGCCCAACAAAGAAAATAAACATCTTCCCCTTCGCAGCCACCCTTCTTAAGGTTTCTATACAAGACTGGAAGTGGGGGGGAGGGACTCCTTAGTGAGCAGCACCTTGAGATCAGAATATACCCCAGGTTTTTTGTTCATGACCTCAAGCAGCACAATTCAAACTGCAAATTATTTAACACAAAAGTTGTTAGGATGTACAAGTAATAAATTTCTCTCATGCTCAAGTGTGACTAACAAAACTGCCCTGGTGGACGAGAATTCAGCCATCCATTCATTCACTTTCTCAACAAATGTATGTTATATGCCAGAGGCTTGTGCACAGTGATGAGTGTTAGTGAAAAGAAAAACTATGCTTTTGGCAAAAAGTTACTCGCAAGTAATATCACAGTCCTGGTGGGAGGCAGATATGTTTCTTGTTTTTTCAGTCCCTTGGAAAGCCTTGGAAGAGGTAATTTCGTCTGAATTGATTCCAGTCATTACATATTTGCAAGTCTGATTTGGAATTCAGAAATGAAGTGAGCAAGGCTGGCAGCCCGAGGAAGGGTTCCCGCGGGTTGGTTGCTGGCAGATGAGCGGCTTTCCGCCTCTTGAGCAAGGGACGCAGCCTGCTTAGCGCAGTTGGAGGGCTGGGCTGGCAGCCAGAGAGGCAGCAGGAGAGAACTGTGGGTGTGTAGCCTGCAGCACTGTTCTTTGACTAGCCTCCCACGGGGAAGCTGCTCGCCCCGTTATGTAAGGCTTTAATTTAGAGGGAAGATCAATTCAGCCGTCCACAGCAACTACATTTATGTCTGGGTAGCTACTGGTCAGTGCTAATGAAGAGGAAAGACTGCCTGTCAAAATTTACCCAGTTAAAACTGGAATTGGAAGCCAACCCAAGAGGCCACGGCTTGCTTAAGGCGGAGTGTGCATGCAGTCGCTGTGCTGACGGCATGCCTCTCTCGGGAGGACTGTCGTGCAGCGAGGGGAGCGTGCTGACCTGGGGCTGGCTCTGCTCACCCTGAGTCCCTTTATTGATGGATTCCGTGTGGGACCTCAAAGGTAACATTCAGAAGAATTGAACTCCAAGGACTTGAACAACCAGAAAAGCTCAGCACGGTTTCTAGTCTTGATTGGCTGAGCATTTGCTGTGCGCATGCTATCAGTAAATCCCGTCTGAACAGCTTATGGCTGGGGCTCAGCAGAAGGCAGGAGGGGTTGTATTCAGGGAGAGCTCTGTTGGTAACCACTGGATTCTCACATCTCCCAAAAGCTCCAGTACAAACTCACGCAGTTAGCAAATTTGTGCATATGTTGATATATAATTACCACCATCTCACTAGTATTTATTTGGAAAGAAAAGCAGTAATCTAACAGTAAGGGAAACCCAGGTAAAAATTCTTTGGGTTACTAAAGGAGCGATGAAATTTTAAAAAAAAATTTAATTGAGATGGGTTTCTTCTACTAGGCAGCTGCAGTTATTGCAATGCGGAAATGTAGAACATAGTATTTGAAGCCAAAAAACAGTTTTGTTCTTGGGATCAGGGTAGGGTGGGATCCTTCCTCCTGTGTTGCAAAGACAGCTGTGAGCCACTTGAGGCTTAAATCAGTCACCCCAGAGGTTTCAGCCGTGAAATGTCATGATTGGACTGGCTGGACAGGTGCCCATCTCTGAATCAACCTGGCTGTAAGCAGGTGCTCTGAGAGCCCCAGAGCAAGCGCATTAGGGCAGCATTGAATGGGGAAACACACCTCGTGGGGAATCAGCAGTGACCGCCATGGCAGTCCATGTGAAGCACAGGCCTGGCCCAGGGAAAATCTCCACTCCTTTATGCTATGGCTTTGAAGCGGCCGAACACTTGTGGGTTTTGCTGTTGCTGACATCACAGGAATATGTAGCTTCAGGGTCGAGGAGGATTTCAGCAGTAAAACAATTCATTTAAAAAACAAAAGTAGGGGCCCAGCGCGGTAGCCTAGCAGCTAATGTTGTCTTGCATGCGCCGGTTTCCCACATGGGCTCTGGTTCCAATCCCGGCAGCCCCACTTCCCCTCGAGCTCCCTGCTTGTGGCCTGAGAAAGCAGTGGAGGACGGTCAGTTCTTTGGGACCCTGCACTTACATGGGAAGACTCCTGGCTCCTGGCTTTGGATTGGCTTGGCTCGGCTCAGCTCTGGTTGTTGTGGCCGTTTTGAGAGGGAGCCAGCGGAAGGAACATATTTCTCTTTCTGTCTCTCTTGCTCTCTGTAAATCTGACTTTCCAATAAAAATAAATAAAATCTTTTTAGAAAAGTGATTCATTTTCTTTTAGTGCTTTCTTCAGCAGCTTTAATCACATAGATTATTTAATATGTAAATCTGTCTCAGCAATGTCAAATATTACATGTTCTCATTATCTTTCTTCTGCTGCTACTTATTAAAGTTTATTTTATTTAAAAAAAACTTAACATGGAATAATTGTTCTTATGTCATAGGATGCTTATCTCATCATTATTATCTTTTGAATCTTGATTCCAGAGGTCCCAGGAATTAGGACACCTACAGCAGTTGTGCGGATTAACCGAGGTGTGGCTGGCCATGGTGTGTGATTTATATCCTCAGACTGGAAATGCCAGTGCCTAGCCCACACTGTAACATGTACAATGTGGATATCAAATGGTACAATTCAAAATAGTTCTGTCAGAAAGCTATAACATTTAAATTTTTAAAAACCAATCTAAAAATATGACTTTTTACGTGACTTTGATTTTATTTTTTTTTAAGATTTATTCATCTTTTTATATTTGAAAGGCAGATTTTACAGAGGAGAGAGAGGTCTCCTATCACCCGGTCACTCCCCAGATGGCCACAATGGCCACAGCTGAGCTGAAATCAGGAGCTTCCTACAGGTCTCCCATGTGGGCACAGGGACCCAGGGACAGGAGCCGTCCCTTGCTGCTTTCCCAGGCCGTAGGCAGGGGGCTGGATTGGAAGTAGAGCAGCCAGACACGGGATGCCAGCACCACTGGTGGAGGGTTAGCCTGTCATGCCACCATGGCTGCACCTTGATTTGGTTTGGATTTTTAAAAGTTTGTACATTTCAGTAAGCTCCATCAGAAATTCAGACCATCACCATAGAGAAAGGCATTGCAGAATCTTCCCTTCCTGGGACTTGTGCCACCCGTGGGAGTGCCCCGTTTCTGCGCGCCTCTCACTGTTTTCCTCATCTGTTTCGTCTCATATCGGCCATGTCTTGCAGGTCTATGTTTGGGTTCATGTGTTTGTTTTTTTCATAATCCAAGGACTCATAAGTCATGCCAATGCCCGTTGTCTGGGTATGATCGAAATCCACATACCAAAATGACCCTGGGAGTGGTCTGTCTCATTTTGGCTAGGTTTTCCTGAATTTCTGTCTTGGGTGCTGTTGCCTTCCTGGCATAGAGGCCATGGGTGACCATTTATTTCCTCTGAAGTAGCCACTTCGTCATGAAGTTCCTGATTGGGTAATGACTGAGACATCTGTGTTGGCAGTCAATCCCCATCCACCTAGCCAGGGAAAAAGTGACTTGTGTATTTGATATTAACTGTATCTTGTTTTGTTTGAAATTCTAAAACATAATGTTTGAATATTTTACAAGAAGACATGTTAAAGCTTTTTAGAATATTTTTTAAAGATTTATTTGTATTGGAAAGGCGGATTTACAGAATCAAGAAGATACAGAGAGAAAGATCTTCGATCAGCTGGTTCACTCCCCAAATGGCTGCAACGGCTGGAGCTGGGCTGATCCAAAGCCAGGAGCCACAGAAGCTTCTTCCGGGTCTCCCATGCAGGTATAGGATCCCTCTGCTGCTTCCCCGGGACACAAACAGGAGCTGGATGGGAAGTGGATCAGTCAGGACATGAACAGGCACCCATACGGGATCCCAGCACATGCAAGGCAATGATTTAGCCACTGGGCCACTGCACCAGGCTCAAGCTTATTGGTAATTTTAATGTTTTTATTTTTATGCATTTTAATTTATGCTTTTTATTAAATGCATTCATATTATGCACACTTTGGGTATAATTGTATTTTAATGCTTAATTGTTCAAAATCACTAGTTTGAACAGAAGACAAATTATGTGTCAATTCAACAGAATTAAATGATTTTGCCAAGATTAAATGAAAAACTAATTTGTTTTAACATTGATCCATTTAACCTGAAAGGCAGAGTTACAGAGAGAAAGAGGGAGGAAGAGATAGAGAAATTCTCCATGCACTGATTTACTCTCCAAAAGGCTGTAAAGGCCACAGCCGGGCTGGGCTGAAATTGGGAACCAGGCAGTTCTGGGTCTCCGTGTGGCTGCATTCCACACTGCTTTCCCAGGCCATAAGCAGGGAGCTGGATGAGGAGTGAGGCAGAATCCATAGATGATTCCGTTGCCACAGGCAGAGGATTCGCTTGTTATGTCGCCATGCAGGTCCAAGAAAAAATAAATTTTATGAAACATGTTTTCTGAACTATATGCCTGCTATTAAACAATAAGTGCTTATTACATTTTATTGCACAATAAGTATTTTTCCAACTTACAATCATATAAAATCACACTTTACACAATCTTTTTGTCTTTATGAAGTTGTATCTCTCAGAGAAGGCAATATACTTTACTTAACAGTTGCTAGTTTATTATTGAGTTGCAATGGTTCTTTCTGTATTCCATGTGCAAGTCCACCATCACGTGTAGGATTTGCAAATGTTTTCGCACACTCTTTGAACTGTGATCCACATTTAGGATGTTGTCCTTCGAAGCATGGAGGCTTTCCTATTTTAAAGGACAGGAAGATAGATCTTCTGTCTGCACATTCATTCCCCAGTGATCACGATGGCTAAGATGGGCAGGCTGGTGTGCATGCAGAGGGCAGACACCCAAGCCCCTGGGCCGTCGCCTGCTGTTTTCTCAGGCACATTAGCAGGAAGCTGGCATGAAAGAGTAGCTGGGACTGGAACCAGCACTCTGTAATGGGATTTGGGACATTGTGTCTTACCTCCTATAATCACATTTTTGGATGCCAGTTGTTTTAAAAAAGATTTATTTTTATTTCTTTGAAAGGCAGAGTTAGAAAGAGACAGTGATGAAGAGAGGTTTTTGATTTACTCCCAAAATGGCTGCAATGGCCAGAGCTGCAGGAGGCCAAGGGCAGCAACCAGGCACTCCATCTGGTTCTCCTTGTGGGTGCAGGAGGCCAAGCACTTGGGCCATTTTTAACTGCTTCCCTAAGTGCATCAGCAGGAAGCTGGGTGGAAGTGGAGGCACCAGTGCCCATATGGGATGCTGGATTTCAGGGGACAGCCCAACCCACTACGTTACCACATCAGCCCCTTTTGGTTGTTTGTGCTTTTGGTGACATATCAAAGCAGTCCCTGCTAGTGAAGGCCGTGGAGATGCGTGGCTGCATTTCCTGTGAAAGCTTTATGGTTTCAGCTCTTCCTTACACTTAGGTCTGTGGTCCACTTTCATTTTATTTATGTCCAGACTAGAGGAAGGAGCCCAGTGTCACTGCGTTCATGTGGCTATCTGGTGTGTCAGCACCCTTTCTCAAGGGTCACTCTTTCCCCATTCAGCTGTCTTGGGTTGCTGTTGTCTTTCCCCATTCAGCTGTCTTGGGTTGCTGTTGTCTTGGCACATGAGGCTGTGTGTGAGGGTTTATGTCTGGTCTCTCAGATGTGTTCTGTGAAACCAGTGTGTGTTTAGCCACACAGTAATACACACCATGTGGATTATTGTGTGTCCCAAGAGTAAGCGTTGGATTTTGGAAGTGTGACTCACCCACTTCTGTTCTTTTCCTCGGTCGCTCTGTTGCACATCCCCATCACTTTCAGGATCCTGAAAGAGGAGAAGGATCCTGAAAGTTTCTGTGGAGAAGGAGACTCGAGTTGGGCTACACAAATATGCAAATGATACACAGGTTCCCAGCCCCACAAGCTGGGCCTGACTTGACTTGGCCCTCTGATGACGGAATTAAGCAACTTGCCTAAGGCTGCAGAGTTTGCAATGGCCGAAGGAGGAAGCCAAACCACTCACGGCCGGCCTATAGTCTTCTCGGGGCATCGGGCTAGCCCCGTACAGACACCGTACGCTTTCAGATGCTCTGTACTTGTGCGCTGCTTTCTTATTTAGTCTCACTAGCTACAAAAGCCACATAAATGAGAAAAGATTTAAAGAATCTTCCTCTTGCTCTGTCGTAGTCCCCCATGTCTGCCCCTGTTATCAGGGAAATGCCTGGCCCAGGGAAGGGCTCTGAGCTGGCGGGGTGAAGTGGCCATGGCACACCTTCAACCTTCCGTGTTCAGGAGTGGCAGTGCATGTGTCCCTCAGGGATTTGACCGCAGGCATCATGCTGTAAAAAGTGAATGGACATGGGGCCCGGCGCCGTAGCCTAGCAGCTAAAGTCCTCGCCTTGAACGCCCTGGGAACCCATATGGGCACCGGTTCTGGTCCCAGTGGCTCCACTTCCCATCCAGCTCCCTGCTTGTGGCCTGAATGCATTGGGACCCTGCACCCGCGTGGGAGACCCGGAAGAGGTTCCAGGTTCCTGGCTTCGGATCGGCACGCACCAGCAGTTGCGGCTCACTTGGGGAGTGAATCATCGGATGGAAGATCTTCCTCTCTGTCTCTCCTCCTCTCTATATATCTGGCTGTAATAAAATAAAAAATAAAAAATAAAGTGAATGGACATGGATCCAGCATGGTACTGGAAGACACAGTCCTCCTCTGCCCCTTGAACACTTTTCTCCCTGCCTTGCTAAGGCTGCAGGGGCCTGGCAGCTCCGACCAGGGCTGTCTTATGTGCTCGTGTGAGCGACAGGACCCCATCTTGGTCCAGGTCAAAGCTTATGCAGTGCCTGCTGTAAAAGCAGTGGAAATCCCAGGCCGTGTCCTCACTGTGTTGCGTGACACCTGTTGTGCCTTTCCCGAGGAACCTGGTGGCGAGAAGAACTGCACACACGCTTATTCTCATGCTCCCTACTGTGTGATGAGCAGCAACGTGTCTCATCCCCAAAAACCATCCCTCTCACTTTCTACAGGTGAGTGAATGGGGGTTCAGCTGAGATCACACAGACATCACCTGCAGACAGGTGCCTGAACTGGGACAGCTAACCTGGAGCATCTGGATTCTAACTCAAAAGACCGAAAGAGGAATGTTCTGCAGCAAACTTCTATTTCTTCAGCCTGCTGGATTAGCCGTCAATCTGCAGAATGCCCCAGCTCTTGCCCGTGGGCTGCTGAACCCTCCGGCTGACCGGAGACTTTCTCCAGGACTCCTCAAGGTGCAGCCTCCAGACCAGAAGCATTCCCAGCAGCCTGTTAGGAAGGCCAGTTCTCAGGCTTAGAGCTCAAGCTCCTGGACTGGAGACCACAGGACATGTGAATGACTGGGGCTGCAAAGGGAACACAACAGACAGGACACAGTGACCAGAAGGAAGTGGAAGCCCGGAATCCGTTGTCACAGGGGGAGCCGCGTGCCCCCATCCCACTCCTCCTCCCCGCATCCTCGCATGCATCCAGCTGCTCATTTCCCCGAGAGCATGGATTTGAGGCCAAAACGTCACATTTGTATGCAGTGCAGAAATGTGGAAGGAAGTACTGTGGGCTGGTGGGGTGGCCAGTCTCCATGTGCTGGGGAAGTGGACAGGCAGGGAGAGCTGAAACATTTGACACTGTAAGGGGGCACAGAGTAACTCAGGTTGCCTTACTGCACTGTGTTTTGTCCCTCATTTCCGGCACTCGCCTGCTTGTCTTCCAGGCAGGCTCATGGCCACACACCTTGGTAGACACTGAAAGCAATGGATGGTTCTGTGAGAATGATGCTGTTGGAAATCTGAGCTTGCAGCACTTGTGGCCAGAGTTAGCTTAGTGATCAACAGTGAGACACTGAAGAGGTGACATCCCACGGTGCAGCTATCACAGCCTGAGAATCAGAAACAAAGCAGCCGGATGTGGACAATGTCTCCAGGAAGGAACACTCGGGTTAGAGCAGGAAGGAGGCTGCTTGCTCAGCCACAAGCATCTCTCTGAGTGACAGACACAGCTCCAGTCCACTGGTTCATGCTCCAAGCCTGCAACAGCCAGGCTGGGCCAGACCCAAGCTGGAAGCTGGGGATTCAACCCCTGCCTCTCACGTAGAAATCCAATGCTACTGCCCATGGTGGGCATCCGGGAAGCTGGAGTCGGAGCCTGAAGTTCTCTTACATGCCATGTGCACAGCTTAACTTGGCATTAATTGCCAGGGAAAATGCCAGCCCCTGGGATATTTTTAATGCTATTTTTCAGCAATAAAGACAAAACAAAAAACACCCTTTAGTGTCAGGAGTGTTACACAGCATTTACTTATTACACATAGGTGTGGATGAATTTGTTCATATTTTGCAGTAGGGATTCCTACTAACCTTGTTGGCATTCTAATGAAGTCTGTAGGTAAACCCACTCTTTCCACAGAGCATGAACAAGTCGTAGGCCTCCCCCACCTGATGCGGTCGTGACTCTGATGCCCCAAGTGGGCAGTCCCTAGGAGCAAGTCTCACTCACCAAGCATCTTTCCAACAAGGCTGATTCCAGAAACCCCCAAATGGCCCCCACTTGTCTCCTGCGCCATCTTCTGTGAGTCACCCCTCACAGTCCCAATAACAACAGAGGGCAAAGGTCAAGGTGTGTCCTGGAGGTTTTGAGGGAAGATGAGAGGGAGGTGGCTCCAGCATTTCTACCCACAGGTGAAGTAGTTGGGATGCAGGCATGTGGGCTAAGGGGAAGTGCAGGTGTACTCCCCAGTGCCCAGTGTGGTCAAGCTGTGGCTGGTGGGCAGGAGGCCTGAGCTGGGGATCGGGGGACTCACCTGCTGTCTCCCCAGCATCCAGGGCCCTTATGTATGGAAAAGGAGAGAAGTGGATGTGGAATTCAGGGGAAAGTGGTGGAATAGTGGGGGCAGGGCAGAAAGCAGGTGGGAGGGGAGCCGAGAAGGTAGGTAAAGAAGACAGATAATGAAGGTCGGCAGGAAAGGGCTGCTTCAGCTGGGGAGGCAGTGAGCATGTGTGTGTATGCACAAGTGCTGTGTGCTGTGTGTGCAGGATTGTGTGTATGCAAGCATCTGTGCACCCAAGGCCAACAGTCTTGGTAAAGCAGCAGCAGAGATGGCCCACGTCCCTGCACTCCTGCACCTGTGTGGGAGACCCACAGGAACTCCAGGCTCCTGACTTCAGACCAGCTCTGGCTGTTGCAGACATTTACAGTGAACCAATGGATAGAACAGTTCTGTCTCTCCAATAAGAATAGATAAATCTTAAGAGTATCAATTTTTCAAAAAGACAAATACACTGTTGTGCCTGAGTCCAGCCCCAGCTGAGTTCAGAGCTCTAGGAGGGTGTGTGGAGTCGGTGATAAGAAAAGGCATGGACACTGTCACTTGGTGCCCTCTCGTAACGGCTCAAGAAGCTGTCCTTTTTATTTACTCAGACACATCACAAACCTCTGCACAAACGTTTGATTTTGCTATTTTTAACTTCAGAACTAAACTGGCATGCACAGATGCTAAATTAATGGATTTTTACTTCATGGTCAACCAATGTTCTTAAAGATAATTCTGTAAGTTACTATAATCAGTTTCTTCAAGGTAAGCCATTATTCATTCTTCATTAGTAGCCATAAGGTGACAGCCAAGACTCCAAGACCAAAACACAGATGGTTGCATACTAATTAGTAAAACACTCCTACCACATTTCTACTTAACAACTTACCCATCATTTAATGGGAGAAATACATCAAAAGAGAAAAAAACATAAAGATCCAAGACAAAAGTTTCAAACATTAAATCCCTCTACAACTGCAGACTCTACATACTTATAAACAGTCAAACAATAATCAAAAGCATAGCTCTATGATATTAATAAAATCTCCCTACATTTCCTCTAGCCAAAAAAATTATGAAAGCAGCTGTAACAACTACATTTTCTATGCTCTAAAGAGTTGCAAGGACAGGCTAGCCTTTAAGGTCACAGTAACTATATTTTTTGCCATAGCAGTTTCTGCTCATACTCCCATCACTTCTGTTAGTTTGCAAAATTCTTATCAAGCCATTTCCCAGAAGGCATACTTTATGTCTGGGCCATATTCTGGGACAATGAGTAGGCATATAGTAAGGTGTCCAGAAACAGCATGGGCTTAATTGTACTCCTGTGTGTAGTTAAAGGCCCACCCACCAAGACATAATCAATAGCATTAACTCTCAAGCTCACGTTGCTTGCAAAAGCCATCTCACAGAGTCAAACAACAATGCCCCAATAGAGTATAGGATTCTTAGTGGGGTGCAGCCAGGGGGTGAGACTGCATCAAGGTGGTCAGAGAGAAATCCGCTGGGCCCTGCCAAACAGCTGGAAGCTCCCCTAGGCCCTGGCAAACAGCTGGAAGCTCCCCCAGGCCCTGCCAAACACGGGAACTGTTCTCTTCACATCTTTGTGTCGTCCACACCTACTACACGGACCCCAGCAGTACTATATTGCAAAGCAAGATAAAACAGATGTCATTTGGATGTGAAATGATGGACAACTTGGAAAACCCAAGAGAGTCAACTGCCATTTTTTGTGGAAAGTAATATGCAAGTCCAGAAAGTTGGCCAGACACCAAGTCAAGAGATCAACACACATGCTATGGTAGCTTTCCTGTGTACTGCCAACAACTAATGGGAAAACCCAAGAAGGGTCCCAGTTGTAACCAACAAAAAGGATTAAAGCTTTTCCTGGAATAAGCTTAACAAAAGATGTGTAATTTTATGTTATGAAAATACAGTAACAGATATTGGCACGATGAGTTTTTTGTTAAGGGTGTATCCTGGAACAACTTTGTTGAGCTAAAAGAAAAAGATCAAATTAAAGAGACAGAAAGCATGAACGCTTAACTATTCCAACCCTATTCTTCCAGGTGAGTGGCTTATAGGATCTTAAAGACCATAGAGATCCAATGTTACATAATCTTGTCATCATACAGTTTCTTCTACAGTTCATGTAGCTTGTCAGGTCTACTTCATTCTCTAAAGGAGTAAAGTGGGAAATTGCCACCTTGGCCAACTTTACGCACCCAGGACAAGATATGGTCTGGGAGCCCCTGTTCCTCCTTGGTGCGTCATGGCACTTTCTAAGTGACAGGAAAGGGCAGGTCTCAAGTGTTGGTGCTTTTCCTCACCTCACTTGACTCAGTCATTCCTGCATCACTCTGGCCTCCTGGTTTCTCGCTGATGAAATTCTCTGCTTCCCACTGATCTGTGTCCCATTCTGCCTTGGCAGCCTTTATTTGAGGAGCTTCGTGAGGCCTGTTCTGGAAATGAGCTTGGCACAGGACAGCTGCACCTGGGTGTCGGCACAGTCCGTTTGCAGAGTCCTGATAACGTGGGAAATGAGCTTTTCCACGGCATTGTTGTGGATGAGGGACCGTAGCTGCCGGTTCAGTTGACTTTCCAGCTGGTTCCCTGGGGGTGATGGTAAGCGGTAAGTAATGCCTGTGGGCATGGAGGGGGTGTCTTGGCCCATGTCGGGGTTCCCCCATTGCATATTTTCAGTGACCACTGTCGAGATGGGAGCAATCTTAGGGGAACCTGCAGGAAGAATGCCCTTGGATTGTCCAGGTAAGGGACGATTCTTCTAGCAGAGCCATGCTTCCCAAGTCATTTCCTGTAGCATGGCTGTCTTCAGGAAAGTCTTCTGCAGGAGGTGTCGGGAGAGCCAAGGCTTCCAGAGAAGGATTACCTGAGAACTTGGGACGTCAGAAGAGGGAAAAGGCTCCCGGGGAGGGGAGTCGATGAGATTCTGCAATCCAAGCAACAGAAACCTCTTTACAGAGTTCTGTGCGCTGAGGGAATATTTCTTTCTCAACTTTAGTGTCCATTTGGTTTTGGGGGTTTTAAAGACTGGATGGGGATCTATACTGTGTAAGTGGTAATTCACTCTGGAATCTGTGTTTGGTTCTGCTGCCACTGTTATTTTCACTTCGGTCTTGGATGTTCTGAAGACAGGATGACAATCAATTTTGTGTAAGCCGTAATTCACTCTGGAATATGAGCTTGGTTCTGCTGCCTCTTTTTGACTCTAGCCTTTGCATCTTCTAAAATAAGCACGGTGTCAATTAACTCTTTGTTTTTGAGCTCAGGGAGCGACTTTGCAAGGGGTGCAGCAGATAGCCTGCCCATGACGTACTTCTTCAAGGAAGAGGCGTCCTTGACTTTGTGTCCCTCTGTGAGTGGGGGCTGGTGGAAGGAGTGGGCCACCAGCTGCCAGGGCCTCTGGGCCACACTGAGCTCCTGCTCCCTGGCTCCTGCCTCACCAGCCTGCCTTGCCTGGTGCCCTCCACGGGGGGGGGGGCGCCCTGTCTCCTCCTGATTGCCTCCAGCTGCTGCCTTTTCCGCAGGCCCTTTGGCCCCTGGATGACTTTTTCACTCTGTAGCCTTTGCCCTGTGCTTGGGGTGGGCGCCAGGCTGTTCTGCTGTGACCGGGCACTGTCTAGCTTCTTTAGGAAGATTTGGCATTTCGATTTGGGATCTAACAGAGGCTGCATCCGCATGGCAGCTTTTTTTGTATTTTTCACATCATCTATTTCTGCGTTTACCAAATTTTCCAGAAAGTGGATCTTTCTCAATTTACTTTTGATAGGTTTTACAGAGAAGTCTCTTGCATTGTTTTCAAGTAATCCAAGGATCTATCTTCTTGTGAGCTTGAAAAGAGCAGTTAATAATGGTACTAACACCGATTCTCCGTCTTCTAGATGGCTGCCTGAGAAATGAGGCAGTACGTACAGCAGTGTACTGAGAACATTGCTTTTCTCATTCAAGTCCAGCTGCTCATTTGTAGAGTCTGGAACATCGAGGTTGCATTTCTCTGAAATGTCCATCTCTGGTTCAATAATCAATTCTGTGCTGGTGTTCCTCTTCCGGGCCTGCAGTATCTCAGGAATGCCCCTTTGGGATTCCCAACAGATGCTTCTTCGAAAGTCCAAAAGGAAGAGAATGCTTTCATTAACAGCAAACTGACAATCCCTGTACAATCATATATTACCAGCAGTTGAGTTAGGAGTCACCAATATACGGGTACCACATAGGAAGAAAAATTAATCCACGGTTGAGCCTATGAAATGGGGGCAGCAGAAAAGAAGAAAAAACTGATCTTTAGTGCCCTCAGAGGAGTCCAGAGTGGGAAAAAGCAGTCACTGTTTAGGATTAGTCCATTGGTTCCCTAGTGGCCAACCCCAAGCCCTGACCCTCTTGTCCACTGGCAGGCACTGTAGCCTACTGTAGCCTACTCTGGCCTGGCCTGGACTGCTCCCAACCACAGTTCTCACGCTCAGCAGCGGGGACTGCCTCTTAACAGGGGAGTTCCCCAAGTTCCCCACCCTGGCTCCTGTGCGAGCCATTGAGGCCATCTGGAGAGTGAACTAGTGGATGGAAGATCTCTTTCTCTATATCTTGCCTCTTTCAGTAATTCTGCCTTAAAAAAAAAAGAGAGAGAGAGAGAGAGAGCAGAAAAATTAACAAGGAAAAAGTCAAAATAGGAAGTCATGAAATGTAGGTTGAGGATAAGAGGAAGGCCCAGCAAGATCCTGAGGAAAAGCTACCGTGACAGACAAAATACAGGAACTTTGAGGAAGGGCAGTTCTTACATGATAATGAAGATGTCATTGTACGTACTGCGTGCTGGCACAGGCACTTGGTGGAGCTTCTGCCCTGGGCTGGACTGGTACATGACAACATCTCCCCTCTGCAGGGACAGAGCTCACGGGCGTTAGTACTTCATTGCTGTTTTCTTGTTGTACAGTTAAAGCATTTTGGAGGTATCACCTATAGCATACTGAGTTATGGTAAGCTCTGGACCTGTAACTTCAGGGTATTGAGTGTGAAGTGGAGCTGCAGTCTTCAGGACTTTAGTAGGGTCAACCCGCACAGCAGCGACTGGAGTGTGAGTTGCATGCCAAAGCCAGGAGGCAGCCACTCCATCTAAGTCTCCTCTGTGGAGGGCAGGGACTTAGTATTCAAGACGGTATTTGCTGCTTTCCAGGAGCTTCAGCAGGAAGTTGGCTAGGAAGCAGGCTCAAGCAGCAGTTGAACGTGCGGTGCCACAACGCCGCCCTGGGCTCTTCATAAATTCTGGACACTAGATACTCAACACATTCATGATAGCAAATCATTCATTCCGTGAATTATCTTTCCACTTTCTTGATAGCATCTTTGAAGCACAAATTTTCTCATCTTGACCGGGTCCAGTTTTAAATGTCATTTTAGAATTAAGCAAATGGCACAGCACATTCAGTTGCCACCCAGAACACCCACAGTCCTATCTGAGTGCCAGTTCATGGTCTGGTACCTCCACCTCTGATCCAACTTCCTGCAATCCCTGGCTCAAGTCCCTGGGTCCCTCAACCCATGTGTGAGATCTGGAAGGAGCTCTAGGCTCCTGGCTGCAGTTCGTACCAGCCCTGCTGTTGAGGGCAATTGAGGAATGAACCAGCAGATGCAAGATCTGTCTCTGTTGCTATGCTTTTCAATGAACAAACATTAAAAATTATTTTACATACCCAAGTTACTAGTATATTACATAAAAAGTACAGTCCTTCATTTAGCTCAGGGCACTAACTAGATGTTAGATGCAGGGGTTATATAAAGTTTACCCCAAGAGACTTCATACCTTTGGGGTCAGTGTGTGGCACAGTGCATTAAGCCGCTGCTTGTGAAGCCAGTATTCTTTTTGGAACACAAGTTCATGTCCCAGCTGCTCCACTTCCAATTCAGATTTCTGTCAATATGCTTGGAAAAGTTGTGAATAGTAACTTCCTCCCCCAGAGCCTTTTCTCACTGAAGGCAAATGCATGTGGGGGATTACCGTGGACCCGGGGTGCTTGGCTGGCACTGAAGGCCTCACTTTTAATAAGATTGGGTGAGCATAGCAGGAACTCAGGCTGCAAGAGTTAGGGGCAGCTAAGCAAACACTTCGGGCCCAGGAGTGTATGTACAGGGCTGGGAGGAAGATTGGGGTAAGGCTGACACCAGTTACTAAGAAAGCGGTGGCCTTTGTAATGGGTCACAAATGAAGGAGTCGGGGACAGGTAGGGAATTTGGGACCAAAACTGTGGGAGAATGGGGTAACATAACAAGGCCAAGCCAGAGACAGGGACAGCAGAAACGGTAGGTCTTGGGCACATCCTGCATGAAGCTTTCAGGTTGCCAGGAGGCTAACATAGGGTCAAGACCCCTGGTATGGTGATGGGATAGGACAGAGAGCCGGTCACGAGTGGGAGCAGCTGACCAGGCCAGCAGCGGTGGGGCGGGTGAGGCACAGAGCTGAGACGTGGGCATGGAGGGTGAGGGCTTGGACAGACTCATCACGGAGAGGGGCTGCAGGCCCACCTCGTCCGCCCCTGCGCTGCCCGCCTCGCCCGCCCCTGCGCTGCCCTCCTCACCCGCCCCTGCGCTGCCCTCTTCGCCCACCCCTGCGCTGCCCTGCTCGCTCGCGGAGCCCTGACTCACCCAAGGGAGCAGGCACAGAGCAGGGAGCACCCTCGGCGCCTAACGGCCTGAGGAGCCCCAACCGCCAATGGCTCTCCCTGTGCCAACTCCCGGAAGTAGGTGGGCAGAGCTGGGGCGCGAGACCTGGGGCCTCGGCCAGGACCCCTTCGAGCCGCTTCCTCCTGAGCGCCTGCCTGAGGCGGTTCCGGCTTCTTGCCCTCGCTCGCCTCTGCCATTTCACCGCCCCCCGCGGGTGGTCGCGCCACCCTGTGCGAAGTCTTTAACCTTGAGTCATTTCCGAGCTGCACAGCTCAGGGGAGACCCCACTGAAACTCCATCCTGCCTCCTTGCCTCAATTCACAGGTATGTCAGTACATGACCTTGCTTTGACCGTTTAGACTGGCTGTTGGGTGGTGAAGCCAACCCTAAGCTCCTATCTGCTGCCTCCATCTATGCAAGTGCCGCCACAGAAATGAAGCCTCCATGGGGTGGTGTTGTGGCGTAGCAGGTACAATCTCTGCCTGTGATGCCACCATCCCATAGTGCGCCAATTCTTGTCCCGGCCGCCCCGCTGCCATGCAGCTCCCTGTGATGTGCCTGGGAGGACAGTGGAGGGTGGGGCAGCATTTGGTTCCTTGTCCGCATGTGGGAGACCTGGATGAAGTGTTTCGCTTCTGAATCTCCTAAAATAAATCTCCTTAAAGCTGTCCTCAAAACACAACAATCAAATCACAAGATGTGTTGCTTTTTGAAAAGCTTTCTACGCTTTTTTATGTTCAGAATTGCTGAGGGATTTTGTTTTTTGCATATTTATTGAAGCGTCTAATTGCATCCAAGCTTGTTTTGTTTCAAACTCGGAAGCCTTGGTCAGAAAAGTCTGTCTATGGCATGGCATATGCATGGGATTATGAAAGCAGTTTCTCTCCTAAGGTTATTTTATGCATTCCTTCTTAGATAACCGCTAAAAAGCAGAGCAGACACTAGACTGTCTTCATGAAATATATTAAAATAACAACAACCCTGGTTTCTCTCCTGGTCTGTATAGTCTGCCACTTAGGCTTTCTTGTGACATTTGTATTTTTTTTTATTTAAAGAGTTATTCCTGGTGCACGATTGTTGAAATAATTGCTGTTTTTGAGCAATACCGTTGCAGCATCTCCAAGTGCACAGAAGGCTGACTTCTGAAATAGTAAGAGTCCCAGCAGGACTCAGTAAAAGCTGAGACCAAGGGTTAAAAACGCAGAATCCGACCATGGCTGCAAGCCTCAGTCCTGAACATACATTACCCTGGTTTAATCAGCACACGCCGTACAAACTGACTGTGAGAGTATCCGGTACCCTTGAATACTTGCGACGGGAAAACCTTTGCGCCATCCTCCCCCCACCCCGCCTTGGCTCGCGCATCCTGCCCGCTCGCACCTTCTCACCCCTTCGGGACAGGTGCCTATCCCAGCAGGTGCCAGCCACCAGCCACGCTGCCTTCTGTCCAGCATGGTCTCTGGGCTGCCCCGACGGTCCTTCCACAGGCCTCGCGTCTCTAACCCAGGCGCCCGCGGGACCGTCCGGGAACCAGCTCAGGACTGCAGACGCGCTGGCAAACGCAGTCAAGACCCGTTTGCCAGTGACCCGGGCTCCGGCGACAGAGCTTGCTCCCCGGTGCTTCTTTCTGGGGACCCGGGAAGAGGGAAAGGGGAGCAGCGCCGCCTGGCGGCCACTGTGACAAAAATAGAAGGGAGAGCAAGGTGCAGGCCAGGTAAATTTGGGGCCCACCTACCCACTCAGGCGAGGAAGCTGCTCCCCATCCTCTGGGATGCCTGACTGCACTCACCTAGGCCACATGCAAGGGTTGCTGCAGGGAGGTGAGCTGCGTGGCGGGACCGTGGCTCACCCCATGAAGGGCAGACACCCTAGGCCAGGTCACAGCCAGTCTACTGGGCTTATAAGTCCAAACCTACTGTCTGGCATGGAACAATTGCGTGCACAGATGCAGGAGTCATGGGGTATGAGCTCTCCCTGCATGTATCTTTGCGTCTGTCTCTGGAGACAGGAGGGATTGAATGTGCCCATTTGGGTGGCCCTTAAATATTAGGCCAAGTCCACACTGCCCAGGGATCTAGGAGGGTGGGGCAGAAAAGCAGGTGCAGTTCAGCTCTCTCATCTGAACAATGCGAATGGCTTTTCTGCACATTCGCTCTCTAGTACAGCCAGCCACCAGGTATCAAGCAGAGCGTGAGCTCAGGCAGATGGAGGAGAGAGGGCAGACCTAACTCAGCCTCTCTCAGATGGGCGTCTCCTTGTTGAAGAACACTGTCCTTGCCATATCCCTGTAACAAAGACCCTGAGCCGACTGCTGGAAAGCAGTGTTCCGGGGCGTGATCCACCCACAGGGGCAAACACAGATACAACCAGGGTTACCTAGTGTGCTGACTGTCCCTTGACAGTGCCAGGAGAAACTGCACCTGGGGTGTCGAGGTGTGCCCTTTGTTCAGGCTTGCTGTTCGTGGGGCAGCACAGCCCTGCTTCATGACACCAGGCACTGGCAGCTGTGCGGCCGTGCAGCCCTGGCTGCAGCAAGCTAGAGGGCTGAGCTACACTGGGGATATCCTCCATTACGATGGGCTCCTGGAGATGTCAAGGTTGTCACGACATGAGGATCACCCACGGAGGAAAGAGGTCCTGCATTCACTGGTTGACTCCCCAGGTGGCCTATTTGCCCTGCAACTTCATTCATCAATCCACCCATTGCCACACCAGCGCTGAGGGCAGCCCCACTGCCCTCTTCTATCAGCATGTCTGAAACGTCTTTAACGTAGCGTCCTCCTTCACTTAGCTGTAGCACTTCACAGTGCAGACGGGAAGCACAGCTCAGCCCTGACACTGTTCGTAAGCGTTGTGTCCAGGCAGGCCACTGCGCTCTGGTACCCGCAGGACAGAGGAGCACTCGGTGGGCTGTTCAGAAGCCACAGAGTGTTGTCAGCGATGTGTAGGACAAATGGCTGATGTTATTTTACATTGATGTGAAATATCTGATTTTTCTTCTATTGAAAGAACAAATAGCCTGCCAGCTAAACATCCCTGCCTTCGCTATCCAACATACTTTGAGGCATAGCTCACATTCAGCCCGAGACCTGCTGGCTCCAGGCGCGTGAACGTGCGGGTACATCGCAAGCACTGCCCGCCACTGTATGCGCGGCTCCTTGTGAGTCAGCCAAAACCAGGTGTCAGAAGGTTTGGCAATTGCCCCATCTCCCCGCTAGCAGAGACAGCTTGGGCTCAAAGGTTGTACGTGGGTCTAAATTTCCTTTGTCATTTTCATTGTTGACTTTTTCTTTCATAATACTTTGTGATTCCTAGTGAAAGTATGTACCTGACATAAAGATACTATATTTTTGTACATTACAAGGCTTTTTGACATGTACACTCCTGCCGATCTTCATAATCACATTGCAAAGAGACAAAGTAAGAATTCTGGAAGCGAGGTCTGTCAGTCTCTCCTGGGTGACAAACCTCCAAGGTAAGAGCACTGCTTCCTCTCAAGCCTGCACAGGCAGTGGACCCAGGGTAAGGAGGGCAGGCGAGTCCCTTCCTCTCCCACACCTGCTTGGCCAAGTCTGTGGTTTGCTGCTATGGTTTTGAAGTAGCTGAGCCAGAACCTGTTTCCTGGAACTCAATCTCCACATTGTTGAGGTCAGTCATTGTGAGAAATGTCAGAAGGACAAACTGTTGCAGCAGCGGCAACAGCCGTGCTTTCCATACCTGAAGGCTACCCGCCTCTCAGGCCCCGGGGCTGGCCGGCGCAGGGGGCCGGGGGCACCGCTGGGGGCACAGGCCCTGCTCCGCAGCCAGAGCCGGAAGAACTGCCTCCAAGGACTGGTCATCATATATGCTGCCCACATACACATATCCCAGAGCATTAGGCTTCTATTCCACAGAAGCACAGACTGTTTGTGTAAAAAAAAAAAAAAAAAAAAGATTTATTTATGTATTTTCTTTGAAAGCAGAGCTACAGAGAGGGGAGGAAGAGAGGCCAAGATTGATCCTCTTTCTGCTGGCTTCCTGGCCAGATGACCGCGGCAGCCAGCGCTGGACCAACCCAGAGCAGGAGCCAGGAGTGGGGGCAGGGTCCCACTGACTGGAGCCATGTTCTGTTGCTTTGCAGGATGTTTGCAGGGAGCCAGATAGGAAACAGAATAGCCAGGAGTCAAACACCAGGCCACAGGTAGAGGACTGACCTGCCACAGCTCAGGCCCTAGAAGCAGGGGCTGTCTAATCAGGCATACAAGACGCATGTGTGTGTGGAGAGCTGCTGTGTGGCTTATTGATTTAGCACAGCAACAGCCTTCCACACTGCAGCCACAGAGTATCTGACACACGCATGCACTCACGGGTGCTTGTCCACGCCGCCTTGGAGGGAACCTGCTTTCCTGCTGCATTTCTGGCTCACGGGGTCTTTGCAGCTCTGCTTCATGCCTTGAGTCTCCGTTCGCCTCGAGACTCTTACAGGGTTGAGGCAGGAGAGAGAGGGCCTTGTTCTGAGCCGAGGACTCCAGAAGCCAGCACGCCGTTTCTCCCGCACACTGAGCTGGCCTCTGTGGGGATGTGGAGGGGATCGGTGGTGCGAGCCGAGGCTGTCCTACAGAAGCTCACGGCCAGCTGGTCTGCCCAGTATGGTCAGCACAGCTGCCTGCCCAAGCCCCAGCTGACTGGGGAGGATGGGTGGACCAGCAGAGACAGGTCCACCCGGTGACCTACTGTGCAGTATGCATGGGGACCAGTTATCCCTGTGGGGGCAGCGGAAGGCTGTGTTTTGGGGTGCCATCACCCACCGTCACCACTGACGTACACAGTGTGTTCGCTTCCTTCTTTGGCCGAATGACACAGTCTACCTACGGGAAACTGCACATGCTGTACAGGTCACAACCAGTTAGAAAGACCGCAACCCAGGTCGGATTAGAACCACAGGCACCCCACAGTCTCCCTTCCCTTGCCCTGTGGTGCTTCTCAAAGATGCCTCGTCCTCCCCGCTGTCCTGTGAGGTCAGCACCCTCAGGCTGTGTCCACTCGCAGACTCCCCATCCTCCCCGCTGTCCTGTGAGGTCAGCGTGTTCACATTTCAGTGTCATTTCACCTCATGTCAGGGGAAACAGGTTGCTGTCCGCCTTTGTTTCTTTGTGCCTTTGTGCCTGGCTTTCATTGCGCATCTGTCAGAGTCCCACACAGTCCTGTGTCCCAGGTCTTGGCTCCAGCACTGCGCCACACCCCACGTAGGGCTCTGTTACTTTACGGCTGGGATTTTCAGGTAGCCTGTGACACAGCCGTGGCTTTAGCCTTCCTGTTCCTGTGTGGGACCTACCCATGGCTGTCTCTACAGAAGGGTGCTATGGTATTAGTGAGATTTGGCTGCCAGTTAGACCCAGACATTGAAACTCCAAAGCCATGGGGATCTGGTTACCTGGTGGGCTTCTGGGTCACTGGTTACAAAAGCCAAGGCCCCAGTAACCATCAGCAGAACCCTCCCAGCAGCTCCAGCAAGCAGAGGGTATTTCTGGCCTGGTTCTCCAGTGGGCACACGCGCCTCCCTGTAGCTGAGGATGGAGGGTGCTGTCCACCGCCCCAGCACGGCGGAGGAAAGAGGG
The DNA here is from genome assembly GCF_030435755.1 of Ochotona princeps. Classification (NCBI taxonomy): domain Eukaryota; kingdom Metazoa; phylum Chordata; class Mammalia; order Lagomorpha; family Ochotonidae; genus Ochotona; species Ochotona princeps. Next base: position 47,925,065 of record NC_080850.1, read on the forward strand.
ACAGCCCCTGCCCACCCTCCTGGTCCTGCCTGCCCCCACCCCGCCTCCACCCCGTTCCCACCCGTGTGTAACTGCTGCCCGAAGCCTCGCGCGGTCCCTTCCATAACCAGGACTGATACCCAACCTTTACACGCGCACCTGGTTGCGTGTTTTAAGCACGCCAACAGAAAGCAGCGGCGGGATCACAGCGCATCCCAGACAGATGCCCCCACCGTGCAGGGCGGGCTGAAGGACCGCGTGACCCTGCCCCACCACCATCCCACACACACACGTGTCCGTTTAGTTCACAGAAGCGTATCTGATGCTTGCTACAGACTCTCCACTTCCCCCAGATAACAGAACCCTGCAGCCAGGCTTTCTGATGCAGGCTAGGACGGCCCTAATCGCGCCGACACCCCAAACCCATCCTGACCTGCTCCGCCCAGGCCGCGGAGACCACGCCCACCAGCCAACTGGCCACTTCCATACCTCTGGCCCGCCCCTCCCCGAGGTAGCCACGCCCAATCCGCTGGACCCGCCACGCCCGCCACGCTGGCCCTGGTCCCGCCCCTCCTCGGATCTAGCCCCGCCCACCGCGCTGACTCCGCCCCTCCCTGGGGTAGCCACGCCCATCACGCTGGTCCTGGTTTCGCCCCTCGTCGGGCCTCGCCCCACCCGCCACGCTGGCCCCGCCCCCTCGCCGGGCCCCGCCACGCCCGTCACGCTGCCCTGGTCCCGCCCCACCCACTGACCCGCCCCTCCTCGGGCCCCGCCCCGCTCACCGTGCTGACCCCGCCCCCGTCCGGGCCTCCGCGGAGGCCGAGAGGGCGGCGCCTCGCGAGCTTCCGCGTACGCAACTCCTGCGGCTCCCTCCCGCGGGGAGCACATCCGGGTCGCCGCAGCAGGTGCCTGGGGCCCCGCCCCTTCCGGCCAGCCTGGGCCCTTTCCGCCTTCCGCCTGCCGGCCCGTCTCGGCGTCCGCGGTCGTGCCGGTTCTCGGGCCAGGCCGCTCGCCCTCCTCGTCCACCCCCGGCGGCGGCCGTCCTCTCGCCGCTCCCCGGCCCCGCGTCTCGAGCCTCGCCGTGCGCCGCGCTCGGGCGGAGGCCGTCGCCGAGTCGGCATGTCGCGGCCTGGGTCCGCGCCGCGCGGGGGCTGCGGGCTGCTGGCCCTGCCGGCCCTACCGGCCCTGCTGCCGCCGCTGCTGCTGCTGCTGCTGCTGGGCCCGGGGCCGGGCGGCGCCTCGGAGATCACCTTCGAGCTGCCGGACAACGCCAAGCAGTGCTTCTACGAGGACATCGCGCAGGGCACCAAGTGCACCCTGGAGTTCCAGGTGCGCGGGGCCTGCAGGCCGGGGGCGGGCTGGGGAGGCCTTTCAGAAAGCGGCGTCCGTCCCCTGTAGGGCCCAACGTCCACGCTCCGCTGGCGACGCCTGGCCCTGGGGTCCCCGCGGGTCCTGGTCGTTGGAGGAGCCCCGGCTTGAGGCTGCGCGCGCGACCCCCTCCCTGCCCCATGGTGTTTGACAGCAGGTGGCTGGTTAGGTCGGCCCTGCACTCAGTTTTGTAGGTCTCTGGGCGGCTCGGCTGGTCTTGGTGGCCCCAGGGGACCGGGAGAGGTGGGGCTGGTCGGGTAAGAGCGGTCCCTGGAGGGGCGTCATGGAGTCTGGGGACGCCCTGCGCTTTCTTTAGCGTAGCGACTTTAAGCCCTGTGTCAGAGGATGATTCGTAGAGCAGCCAGGTGGGGGCGGGTAGCCAGACTGCCCTGCTTCCCATCCAGCTTCCTGTTGCTGGGCCTGCAGAGAGCCAGAGGGTGGCCCAGGTCCTTGGGCCCCTGCCACCCGTGTAGGAGACCAGCGTGGGGCCCCAGACTCCTGGCTTTGGCCTGGTCCAACCCTGGTCGTTGGGAGAGTGAACATAAATAAGTCTTGTTTTGTTGTTAAAAGTATGACTACCCAATGCTTTTATAAGGGAGGGTGGGGCCCACCTGTGGTGGCAGGCGAGGACTGGGAGAGGGGAGCCAGGCAGGGGCGGCCTGTCACTGGAGACTTGCTCCCGACCCGAGTCCCGTGGCTGCGTGGATAACACCATGTGCACGCAGAGATGGCGTGGTGAGATGTTGCAGGGTGGAAGGCTGCTTAGGAAATTGTTGGTGGTCTAGACACGAAGTCATTGTGGTGGATGCTGAGACACCACCACTGCCTACGGAGTGGCAGCTGGCCACGCGGTTCAGGTACTGCCCTCGTTTGGTTTTTGCTGGTGAAGCTGGAGCTAAGACCCTGGGTCCCCAAGCTTGGAAGGAGTCGAGTCCATGTGCACATTAGATTAAGTGCTCTGTGGTCCAGATCCCCAAATCAGCAAGCCCGATGGCGACCTCAGGCAACTCCCCTGGGAACCTGAAGTCACGAATGTGCAGGGCGGCGGTGTGCATCCCGTGGGGCAGTGCTAGCTGAAGATGGAGCTACCCTGGGGAGTGGCTGCTGGAGCTGCTGTACAGGGTGGGGAGGAGGGAGGCGAAGGCATGCAGGCAGGTGGGTGGCTGTGTTGGGGGAGGGTCTTGCTTGAAGTCAGCCAGAGGCCCTGCTGTGGCTTATGGGTGGCTCAGAGACAGCAGCCCTCCTGCAACAACTGTGTCGGAACTGCAGAGACAGCGGCAACACTCCGGCCAGATGGGTCTTGCCATGAGGCCGGGTCCACCGCTGGAGTACGCCTCTGTGGCCATCCAGTAGTTGAAACACTCAGCCAAATTTTGGGGTATTCTTGGCACGCTTGGGCTATTGATTCCTGCTCTGAGCCAAGCAGATATGGCCACACATCGCAGGGAGGGCGGGGAGCCCACAACTGCCCTCTCCTGGCCTCTCTGGGTGGAGATGGCCTTTGGCCGGGAGGTCCTTCCTGCAGCCTCCTGGTCCTGTGAGCCTTGTCCCTGCAGTGGCCTGGGAGCCTGGCACCCACCACTCCCCATGCTGAGCTGCCACGTGAGGGCAGCTGTACCCCAAGCACTTTGTTGAGATTGGCCAGGAGTTGAGGATTCTGGGGCCAGCGAATGAGGCAGATGGTGAGCAGAGCAGGTAGTGAGGCTGCTTGGAGCACCGGGCACGGGGTGGGGTTGTTGGCTGGCCTGGACAGGGCTGCAGGCCCCTGAATTAGCAAAAGGTTTTCAGAGAGCACTCAGTGAGGGATGAGGACCGCCAGAAGATGTTGGCATGTCTTGGGGAAGGGGCTGTCACAGACCGAAAGGCTGCTGGACGTGGTACCACGGCCTGCTCAGTGCCCGGCAGCAGAGTCCTCCAGCTGCACACGGGAACAGAAAGCCTGGCTTCTGGCCTGGGGGTCAGGAATGAAGGGACTGGGGGCATGTGGGAGGGCCAAGGTCAGATTTCCCTGGCTGCTGGCCAGGTGAGCACATAGAGCTTGAGGGGACTCCCGCTGTGGAGGGGGAGCCACACGGCCGTCCTGCCAGGGTGAGGTGGTGCTCACCTTTGCTCCGTTTGCAGATTCAGAGCACACTGGGCAAGGCTGAGTGAGTGGGTGTGTTGAGAGGAAGTGATTATTTTCTCCTGAAAATAGTTATTGACTTTTCAGGGAGAGGTAAATACCCACTTGATATGACACATTAAAAATGAATCAAAACATTTTATTTGCAGGGTAAGGTTTACATTTTTCCAGTTTCCTGGATGTATAATTATTTCATTATCAAAATGATCTTGAAACATAATTCATTTAGTCATTATCTCTCTAAATAACGAAAGGTCACATCCTTCTTTGAAGTCCAGAGTTTCCCTGGCAGAGGATGCCAGTCTGGACCCAGAGCACCTGAAGGGCTAGCTTGTGCCCTGGGCCTGGGCCAGTCCTCCCCGCTCGCTCTGTCAGCTGGTGTAACACAGAGTAGTCCAACTCCTGCCAGCACCTCAGAGTTCCTGCCCTCTGTCATGAGGGGATCTGTTTGGTGTCTGTGAAACTTTCGGTGGACTAAAACCTGTGTGCCAAGTTTCATGTTCTGGTCAAAGTCTGCATGAGTTTGTCTGTGCTCCAGAAGTCTTTTGGTGGCTGGCAGGGAGCCTGTCCTCTCTCGGTGGTCTCGGGTCTTCTCAGCCGAAACATCTCCTGCAGGTGATCACGGGCGGGCACTACGACGTGGACTGCAGGCTGGAGGACCCCGACGGCAAGGTCTTATACAAGGAGATGAAGAAGCAGTACGACAGCTTCACCTTCATCGCCTCCCGAAACGGGACGTACAAATTCTGTTTCAGCAATGAGTTTTCTACCTTCACACATAAAACTGTGTATTTTGACTTCCAAGTTGGAGAAGACCCACCTCTGTTTCCCAGTGAGAACCGAGTCAGCGCCCTCACCCAGGTGAGTGACCCCCTGCAGGATAGCTTGTTGTGGGAGCAGCCGCCACAGGAGCCAGCCCATTGCTGGACGCCGGGGACTGTGAGGCCTCACCATAGTGGTCAGAGGAGGCTGAGCTCTGAGAGCTGTGGGCTTGCCAAGAGTAATCCATGCTGAAGAAGGGGTGTGCTCTGCTGCTGCCCTCCAGCAGGGGTGCTGTGACGGGAAGGGCAATGATGCCTGCTCTGCCACTCCAGCTCGGGCACGGGGGTTTGCTGCCAAGACTCAGAGAACACGTTAAAACTACAAACTAGCCTGTCAGTGTTCCCTGGTTCCGCTTAGGCTCTTGGTCAGAGTCGAAGTGAAAGAGGCAGTTTGAAGATAGGAAAGCAGTTAGGCTCCCGCGTGAGAGGCGCTCTGCTTGCACGTGGTTGTCCTTTGGGGCCGTTCTGCATGAGCTGTGGCTTGTGTGTGAGAAGCTGGCTTGCTGCAGAAGCCCAGCTGGGCAGTCTATGTCCAGGAGATGGGCAGCAACAAGCAGCCGCGGGACAGCCCCTTTCCTCATGCCACATTTCCACCTCATCTGAAGCAGTCATTCACGCTTTAACAATGACAAAATTACCAGTTGGGGAGTGCAAAATCCGTGATCCTTTTACTGTCACCATTTCTATCCATTAGTAAAATGATGAGTAGAGCGGCCTCCGGTTGGTCGCTGTAAAGCCGTTAGCTGTCAGGCCATTGGGAGCTTTGTAATGGATGGGTCAGGCAGGTGTCGCCTCAGCCTGGTGATCCCCAGTGGAGCGGTCTCCGGACGCTGCGTGCCTTGTGACGACAGGCAGTGGGAGACCTGCTCCCTGCATCGCTGCCAGCCGGCCAAGAGCACCGAGGGACAGGAAGGGCTGCGGGCGGAACACTCAGTCACCTCCCGGCGGGGAGAGACAGGAGCCCAAAAGTTACAGGAAACACCTGCTGGCTGACTGGACTAGCTTTGTGTGCGTGCGGGTGTGAGAATAATCTGGAGGCATGAGGGAAACTTGCTGACTTTATGCAACTATTGTTAGTGATTTTATGTGACAGTTTGTTTTTCTTTTAATTATTTTGGGGTTAATGCTATCTTTAGGAAATAAAGTATGAAAGTATTTTAGCTAAAGCAATAAAAGAGCTTGAATTTGCTTTAAAATAATTGGGGGAAAGTATGTTCAGTGAGTGCAGATGAAATAAAGTTAGCCTTGTGTTAATAGAAACTCGTTGTACTGTTTTGTGGACACTTTAGAAGTTAGAAAGCTCATGTTAGGAATAGTATGAATTCGTGTAGATAAGCCCTTGGACTTGGGTGTTCTCTCTGATCTAACAGTTCTTGACTCGTAACGCCTGCACCGTTCTGTGCCTGTGGCATCTCCCTGCTGTCCTGTGTTCTCAGCAGGTGAAGAGTCCCTGGCCCCATGCCGGGTTGAGAGCACCCCGCTGCAGCCTCTGCTCACACATACGGAACAGTCACTGTGGCGTAGCTGTGCTAACACTTGCTGCCTAAGGACCTCAACAAGATGAGAACAGTGCAAACTTTGGAATTTTCTAAATTGAGTTTGTTGATCTGATTTTCCACGTTTTAAAAAACATCTGTAAATGGACGTTCTTATCGTCTGTGTTTTCATATTTAGTTTGGTAGAATTTCACTAAATGCTTAATTTTTACTTTATACTTTTAACGAAAATTCAAACTCATGTTTTTTTAATATATTTTCATTTTGAATTTTGAATTATGTGGTACAATTTCGTATAGGCTGAGATTCCCCCCCCCCCCACACCACAAACTCATGTTTAAAAACAAATCTGCAACCATGGGTTAATGATATAAAATAATCCTGAGGCATTATTCATCACTGTGAGTACATTTTCAGCGTGAGGGAAACATTAAACCCCAGTATACCGAAGAGCAGACACCTCAGCCTTCCTCAGATGGTGGATAATAAGTGTGCAAGGCCAAGGTGTTGTCAGCAGGCGCTGCAGGCTTCCCTGCGTGGTCCCATCAGGCGCGTATGTTGCCTTCGTTGCCTGGCACAAGGAGGAGATGTTTTTATTCGGATCTGTCATTTTCTGACTCAATGGTTAGCTACACATTCTGATAAATACCTCTAAGCACTGTTTCTAGAAGAGTTAGATAGCTGACTAATTCAGCTTTGTGCCATGTGTAATTCACTTCTGTTCCTGTTTGGACTTGGACTTGCAGTCATTGTTAGTGGGTTTCATGCCATTCTCCTCATTCTTGTTGGAAGAAGCTGGACTTGCACGCCAAAAGCCCCCACCTTCACTGCCAGCATTGCTGTGACAGGCGGTCCCTTGGTGGGGCTTAAGCTTCACCAGGGTCTGGTGTGGGGGTGAGGGAAGGGCCCCGTGACACTGTGAGGCAGTGAGTGGTGCCCAGTTAGTGAATGCTGGTTGGCCGAGGAGCTGAGACCACATTAGCAGAAAAGATGGGAATGCTGGAGGGATGTGCAGAGAGCAGCGGGCACCCTAACAGAACTGTTTCTCTTTAGATGGAGTCTGCCTGCGTGTCAATCCACGAAGCCCTGAAGTCGGTCATCGACTACCAGACTCACTTCCGTCTGAGAGAAGCCCAGGGCCGAAGCCGCGCGGAGGACCTGAATACCAGAGTGGCCTACTGGTCGGTGGGCGAGGCCCTCATCCTCCTGGTGGTTAGCATAGGGCAGGTGTTTCTGCTGAAAAGCTTTTTCTCGGATAAAAGAACCACCACGACACGCGTTGGCTCCTAACTGTGCCTGGAGCCCCGGGGCCGCCTGGCACCGTGGTGTGGGTCTCTGAGTAAGGTACTGGAGAACTTGCCAGGGGCAACGTTTTAAAACTTCACTTATACCCTTGTTGGGAGGGATGTCCAATGCGGATCCCCACACTGTGGAAAGGACACCTTTTTTTATTTGTGAAGGTGGAAAAACTTTAGAACTTATTTTTGGCTTTTCGTTTTAAATATTGAACACCAATGATGAGCTTTCTTTTTGGTTGTTTGTATCTACTGTTCACACACAATTTTGGTATGTTGATTCCTTTTCTTATAGGTGGTTGGTGTTTTTAAAAACTTAGGTTTAACATTACACATGTTAGGGAGGAAGACATCTGCCTTTTGTGTTTGTAGTGAATAAAGTTTTGTTTCCAAGAAAACCAGATGTGTAAGTATAACCCAAGCTGTATTCTGCATCGTTTAGTTTTTTTTTTTTTGGTTTGTTATAGCCCTGAAGATCAATAACCTGATTTTGAATGTAGTATCTTCTAGACACTGCTTTGACAGCCTGATCATTCTTCCTTGCTTATAACATGTATAATTCTTTTTTTTTTTTTTTAAGATTTTTTGTTATTATTGGAAAGCCGGATATACAGAGAGGAGGAGAGACAGAGAGGAAGATCTTCCATCCGATGTTTCACTCCCCAAGTGAGCCACAACGGGCCGGTGCGCGCCGATCCGATGCCGGGAACCAGGAACCTCTTCCGGGTCTCCCACGCGGGTGCAGGGTCCCAATGCATTGGGCCGTCCTCAACTGCTTTCCCAGGCCACAAGCAGGGAGCTGGATGGGAAGTGGAGCTGCCGGGATTAGAACCGGTGCCCATATGGGATCCCGGGGCTTTCAAGGCGAGGACTTTAGCCGCTAGGCCACGCTGCCGGGCCCTGCATCGTTTAGTTTTATGGAGCAAAAAATGTACCATAGAAAAGTTAGTTACCGTTGATACAGCATTTAAATGATCCCATCATGGTGGTGGTTATTTTTCACTGGCTTGGAAAAACGCCAGATTTGTGTTTGTTTTTAGAATGATATGGTGTTTTTATTTTCTATGCAAAGGCATTCTTACCACACATAAAACGGTATGTTTCAATAGCAGAACAGCTTACAAGGGCCTGAAAGCTGAGACTGTTGTCACAGGTGGAGTGACTGCAGCCGGAGGGCTAACCCTGACACCGTAGGAGGGTGGTCTGTGTCGTGTTTTCAGTCCCCGGCTGACGCCCTTTGGTGAGCAGTGTCTCAGCCCTTCCCAGTTGAGGCTGATGGCTGCTAGGGGAGTTTCACGCGGGGGCCGTCCACTTTGTCCACGGGCTGAGGTGTGCTCAATGTCCGTCCGTCCTGCTTTTGTCTGCTTATTCCATTTCCTTTCTGTAACATCTGGGTACAACCCTGGGGCGACTTGAAAACTTACGATACTCTGTGTGTTTCCTGCTTGATTATCTTCACTGAGTGAGAAATCAATGGTTTGTTTTCTGTACACTGTTTTTGGACTCCACTGGTATCTTATAGCATATGTAAATTGTGCTGACTGAAATAAGATTTTTTTTTTTTTTTTAAGATTTTATTATTATTGGAAAGCCGGATATACAGAGAGGAGGAGAGACAGAATCGGTGCCCATATGGGATCCCGGGGCTTTCAAGGTGAGGACTTTAGCCGCTAGGCCATGCCGCCGGGCCCTGAAGTAAGATTTTTGTTCCAAGTATTCCAGAATAGAATGTAAGATGATGCAAAACATGTAGATATTTAAAGCTTTTCTGCTGTTTACAAAAAGTTACAGTTGCTTTTGTGCCTCCGTTTCCCACCCCAAGGTGATGGATGCTCTAGCTGGGTGGTCGTGGTGTGGACACTGCAACAGCGGATACCCAGGCTCTTGGTGGACAGCAGTGTTAGTCACTCGCCCGTGGCTAAGAGTCAGTTCTTTTTTGATAAGCTATCTTAAAATGCATAGTATATATGCGTTATACTTAGCACGAAGAGCAAAGCAGGCTTAAATTGTCCTGCCTGCTAATTCCAGATGCTACACTATAGCCAAGAGTGAGTCCCTCTGCAGCTTTTTGACTGATTTTTGAAGACCAAATGACTACTCCTAAGCTGCAAGTATCAGTGGATGAAGAAGCAGGGTTGAAGCCTTTGGGCTCAGCTCTGAAGGTCCTTGGCCAGAGCTGGCCTGCAGCTTTGTTAGTGCCCGTTTACGGTTGGTCTTCAGCACATTTGCAGTAACGTTTATGTGGCTGGCAAGTCTGGGTGTCTGTCGGGCGTCCCCTGGTGGTGGTGGTGCTGTGGTGTGGCGGTAATTACACCACTATTAAACAGTCAGATAGGTCCTACCAAGATTGGCTTAGCTAGTGCCCTGGTTTATTTGTGCCACTCAAAACTTGATGTTATTAGACTATTGCCCCAGTAATGTTTTTAATAATAAAATTATTGAAATTAAATATTAATTAAAATCTTTGAAATCACCACAGTTAGCTGCTTTAGAAGGTGATGTGGCTTAGCTAGTCTCTGTGACCTGTCGGTTTCTGATGGCTGTCTACACTCTACTGCGTGTGTCTGAAGTTCTGTGGATAGCATTGATTTCTTCCTGTTACTGTATAGTTAATGACTTACCTTTGTTTTCTTTTTATCCTTTCATAGCTTGTTACATCAGTTTGAGTTTTCCAAATATTAATATTTGGACATATGGCCCAGAATGCATATTTGAACATCATAGTTGTATATATTTTTAAACTAGAATAAGTAAAGCAGGTGACTTGACATACAAGTTTATATGAAAATTTCAGCTGTGTAAAGATAGTTTAAGATATTACTTTGCTAATAATCTAGACATTCTTTTTTCTATTAAAGAAAAAATGATTTGTGGGTCAAAAATTTTATCTAGGCTTAGTGTTAATCAGTTTTAGATATAGGGCGGACTGAAATACAGTTTTATTCTTTGGAAGGTTACACTTCTCTGTTCTATCAATTTTTTTTTTTTTTTAGTTTGTAAATGTATAACATTTTAAATTAAAAGGACAGAGAAACCCTTTGACTATTGTTTTCAAAAATTAACTTAATATATAAATTAATTAAAAGATTCTTCATTTACTTTTGAGAAGAAAAAAAGTAAATCAACACATGGTTCTGCAGAACTGCCCCAGTTTCTTGTAGAATAAAAAGTCTTTAAGAAAACCTGCCTCCAGTTGTGTTGGATTGAGACCTTTGTGCGGCTTGAAGCGTCGTCCTGAACAGGAAGAGTGGCTTACTAGGACGTCGCCAGAACGTCCCAGGGACTGGCCTCAGCAAGAAACGCATGGCTTCGTTTTGTCTTCCCTTCGCTTCCTGTATTAACAGTTTGGGTGGGTGAAGCATAAGCCATCAGTTGCTCTAAATACTCTTCATTTTTAAGTTAACTAGGTTGTGTACTGCCGTTTCATGGGTTTTGTTGTGCAGTCAGAGTGGGCACCTGGTTCTAGAACAGTGGTAGATGAGCAAAGGTCATTGTGGGTTGGTGTGTACCAAGATGTCTGCTGGGAGTCCTGCTTGTGAACACATGTTGTCTTTGTGGTGATGCAGTGATACTGCCACTTTTCAGATGAAATAAAGAAGTCAAGAGATTGGAACCACAGCAGCTGACTCTAGAACATTCTTTCTTGAGCACAATGCGATACCACGTGACAGACATGAGTTCAGGTTAGGTCTCAGGAGGCTGAGCCGTCTGGAGATGCTGCGTGGCTCCCTGATGGCTTGGCTTTAGAGTCATGGCTGAGTCCCAGACATGGTGTGTGATGTTGTAGAGGTGGCTGTGTTGACTGTACTGTGAGCCTCTTGTCGCTGCCAAGATCATACCGTGAACTATAACAAGAAGGAAGTGAGGTGTTTACAAAGTACTCCCTGGTAGGCTCTGTGCCCCACATACATCAGCTCTTACAGATGGTATTTTTATTGTTGGTGTAAGTGTGGTCTCTGGGTTATCATTAGTTCCCAAAGTTCTTACTGTGACTTCTATTCAGGTGACCCTTGGGCAGTACATGACACAAATGTGAACGTGTTTAAATGTCTGTTGTCTGCATAATAGCCTGCTGTAAGTTTCTGAAATGAGTACAGTAGGCTGACCTCCAGGGTTGGTGGAGAGGGGATATGAACAAGAGATGTCACACAATGGCCTCTTGTAATTAAATGTTCAGAAAATTATTTGAGAAGCTGAGAGAGAAGCAAAGTCGCCGTCCATTTGTCATTCCCCAAATGACCACAGTGGTCATACCTGCACTGGGCCATGACCAGGAGCCAGGAACTCAATCCGGATTGCCCATGCGGTTGCCAGGAAACCAGCTGACTTGAGCTGTGCCACTTCCTCGTGTTAGCAGGGAGCTGGAGCGGGAAGAAGTGTGACCAGATCCCTCTCAAACACCTGCTGGTGTGCCTCTCTGCTGCTCGGCCGGAGCAGTTCACTCATCACTGTGCTTGTGGACGCACTGTGAGGAGCAGTGATGAATACATTCCTTAAAAAGAGTAAGAAAGCATCACATTCTGGTTTTGTTAGTTCGTTTCAGATTTATTGATGTATTTATTTATTTGGAAGAGCTTCAGAGAGAGAATTTTGAATCCATTAGTTCACTTCTCAGATGGCTGTGGTGGCTGGGATAGGGCCAGGTCGAAGCCATGGGCTTCTTCCAGGTCTCACATGGGCACTGGGCCCAAGCACCTGGCTGTCTTTGCTCCATCCTCCACTTTTCCCAGGCACATGAGCCAAGAGCTGGATGGGCCGTGAGTGTCACTGATGGTGGCTTTGCCATATGTGCCACAACGCCAGCTCCAGGAAGGTTTAAATGCTGTTGAGTGTTGTGTGGTGTGACTTGTGCTGCACGTGGAGTCCACCGCCTTGCTGTGTCTGTGTGGCCGTCCCTCCCAGGAGCGTGACAGAGCTGCTCTGAGCATCCTTGTGCACACGTGCGTGCTTTCTTGAAAACCCACACAGGAATGGAGCTGGTGGATAACAGGTTATATGTGTCTTCAGCCCTCCCGGGTAATCGCTCACTTGTCCAGAGTCTTAGGGCTGCACTGAAAAGCTCTACAGTGTTGTGACTTGAAGATGTTTGAAAATCTGGGCTTGTGAGAAGTGGTATAGGCTGCACAGTCCTAATCCGAAAGTATGGAATACTCCAGAATCCATCGGTGCTCGCCAAGTTCTGAACTATGGAGCATGTTGGATTTTTGGATTAGGATGTTCAGTCAGTTATGCAAATATTCTACAACTCCAAACTCCAGAATCTGAACTTGATAGGGAATCTTCAACACGTGTCTTCTTATTGGTTAATTTTTTTTTATTATATGGTTCTGTGCGTATAGGGATTCCCTCTCCACATCCCCTTCTCCCGCCCCAGCACCACCATGTTCCTGCTCACCCTCCATGGGTTATTTACCACCGCATTTCCTCTTTCCTGAAGTCCCTGTGTAATTTTTGTACTCATTTTAAAAAATAGGATTATTTGATATTTTATTGGGAAAATTACATATCCAGGATATTAATTTTTAGGTTATAACTATTTCTCTCTCTTAAGATACATACACATATATTTACCCAGAAGGCAGAGTTGCAGAGAGAATAGAGACAGTGTGACTGATTTTCTCCCACTGGGTCACTCCCCTGACAGCCGCATGACAGGGGCTGGACCAGAGTCCATAGCTTCATGATGCCTTAACAGGGAACTGGAGCTGAAGTGCAGCAGCCAGGACTTGAACCAGTGACCATGTGGGATGTTGGGGTTATGGGTGGCAACTTAGTGTACTGTGCCACAATGCCAACATTGGTTATAACTATTTCAGATGACTGTGCACAGTTGTTTTTCTTCTTCTGAAACCCCATGTTGGTGTTTTTGAGTCTTAATTTAAAAAAAAACTTCAGTCTCCTTAAGTTATGAATGTCTTCTGTTTTCTCAAGTATGTAGATTTAGGGTTTTTTGTTTGTTTTGCTTTGTTTTTTATTGAATTCTGTTTGTGGTGTGAAGTAGGGGCCAGGTATGACCCGCAGTGGCTTGAAAAGTTGCTTTTCTCTACATGTTGAACAATGCCACCTGCCGTCCAGTAGGTGCCCTTCCTTGTGTAAGCAACCTCCTGGGCTCCTAGTCTGTTCCTTGGTCTGATGTGCTTAATTAATTATCAGTGCTTTGAAAAGGCTTGTTATTTAGAAAATTCAGTTTTCCGATACTGTGTTCTTCAAGATTTGGCTGTCATTAGTCCTTTGCGTTTTTGCACAAGTTTTAGAAAACCAAGTTTAGATAAAGCAAATATATCGGGATTTAGACTGGGTTTATATTTGATCAGTTAAGAAACTCCTCTTTGTATTAGTGCATTCTATGGTGAATCAATGTTGAAGTCCTTCTATTGTTTCTTTTTTTTTTAGATTTATTTATTTATTAGAGATTTATTTGTTCTTATTGCAAAGTCCGATATATATGGAGAGAGGAGGAGAGACAGAGAGAAATATCCTCTGTCTGATGATTCACTCCCCAAGTGACCGCAACAGCAGGTGCTGCACCAATCCGGAACCAGGAGCCAGGAGCTCTTCTGGGTCTCCCACTTGGGTGCAGGGCCCCAAGGCTTTGGGCCGTCCTTGACTGCTTTCCCAGGCCACAAGTAGGGAGCTGGATGGGAAGTGGAGCAGCTAGGACACAAACTGGTGCTCATCTGGGATTGTTGCATTTTGCAAGGTCAGGATTTAGCCACTAAGCCATTGGCACCAGGCCTCTTGGTTAACCTTTTTTTTAAAAAAAGATTTATTTTTATTACAAAGATATAAAGAGAGGAGGAGAGACAGAGAGGAAGATCTTCCATCTGATGATTCACTCCCCAAGTGAGCCACAATGGGCCGATGCGCGCCGATCCAATGCCGGGAACCAGGAACCTCTTCCGGGTCTCCCACGCGGGTGCAGTGTCCCAATGCATTGGGCCATCCTCAACTGCTTTCCCAAGCCACAAGCAGGGATCTGGATGGGAATTGGAGCTGCCGGGATTAGAACCGGTGCCCATATGGGATCCCGGGGCTTTCAAGGCGAGGACTTTAGCCGCTAGGCCACGCTGCCGGGCCCCGGTTAACCTTTTTTATACTAATTTTAATTGTTTTAGGGAAAGGGTTGTAGAGAGAGTTATCTTCCATCCACTGTTCACTTCTGTGGGGGTGGCCCCAATTGTCAAGGCTAGCCCGGAGCTTCCTTGGGGTCCCCCTGGGCCCACCTGGTGCTTTTCACAGGTCATTGGGAGGGAGCCAGATCAGAAGCAGCGCAGCCAGACATGAACCCCATCCGGATGGGAGACTGGCATTGTCGGCCGCAGCTTCATGCACTATGTCATAACGCCAGCTTGGTCTTGTACTCTTTAACTTCATTGTCTTTGGTTGTTTGCCTTAAAACTTAGAAAATTGAGGGCCCGGCGGCTTGGCCTAGCGGCTAAAGCCCTCGCCTTGAACGCCCCGGGATCTCATATGGGCGACGGTTCTAATCCCGGCAGCTTCACTTCCCATCCAGCTCCCTACTTGTGGCCTGGGAAAGCAGTCGAGGACGGCCCAAAGCTTGGGACACTGCACCCACGTGGGAGACCCGGAAGAGGTTCCTGGTTCCCGGCTTCAGATTGGCGCAGTACCGGCCGTTGCGGCTCACTTGGGGAGTGAATCAGAGGACAGAAGATCTTCCTCTCTGTCTCTCCTCCTCTCTGTATATCTGACTTTGTAATAAAAGAAATAAATCTTTAAAAAAAAAAACTTTCTTGAAACAGTTTTGGAGTTTTACATCTGTCATTTCAGCAGGGCCGAGTTGTGGCTTCATCCTGTTGACACTGGTGTAACAGGGTGCCACCTCGTGGTGCTGGCAGGAGACACGTGGACAGAACCTGGGGTTTGTCCTCCGTGGCGCAGGCGGCAGCAGCCCACGGCGAGCCCATGTTCTTCAGCTGCTCTACCCCACAAGTTCCGTGGGGTGCAGGTCGCTGCTACGCAGGTAACGGTATCAATTGTACTAGTCTTTGGGTGAAACCATCTTTGTTCTTTTGGGCTCATTTTACTTTAATTTGTGGTGTTATTTTTGTCCCTTTCATCTTTTTCTTTGTTTTACTTTTTCCGTAACTTTTTTTTTTTTTGTAGTTATCTTTTTGGCTTTCATATTTAAAATAGTAACTGGGTGGGTCAACAATATTTTTTCAGTCTTATACAATTCTATTGAGACTTGTCCTGTGGTTAAAAAAAAAAATGTTGTCTAACCTGAATATTTTGAGTGCCTTGATCCCTGTTGAAATCGTATCCTTGAACGGACAGGGGCATCTGGGGGAATTCACACGGGAAGCTGAAGACGTTGTAGGACCGGGAAACGGTGCTGCCAGGTGTCTAGGATGTGGGGCCACACCTGTCCAAGAAGCCCGCTCCGTTCACCACTCCTCCCCGCGGACAATAATGCTCATTCATTCTCAACTGCCTTGTCTGCAGATCAGAAAGTAAAACCCAGGAGCATTCTAGCTTACACTATTTCCCTTGCTGCAAATAGTACTGGCGTCACTGGTGCATTCTCTTGACATTGGGGGAGGGGTGGTATGAATTACATTTGTAGCCAATTAAATAGGTTCTCAGCACAGGGAGAGAAAATATTGAGAAAGCAAAAGGTGGAGCCGTCCTGTTCTGCACGTGGGGGACTTGAGGCACACGGTCCTGGGTCTTTCAGGCACGAGGTCTGGAAAGCCTTTGGCTGGCGGGGAGCGAAAGCCTAGCTGCGCTTTGGGCCTTCAGTGAGGAAGGAGCGTCCTCCCCGGGGACTTGGAAGGCAGGGCCTGGCCGGGGGCGGGCCGCCCGGGCGCGTCAGGGTTGGTCGCCGCGGGAAGGGCCCCTTGCGCAGTCCGCGAGGCTGAGGGAAGGCCGGGCCTCGCGGCTCCACGTCCTTCGCGTTCCTCCCGCCTCGAGCCTGGAGCCTCTCCCGACTCCGCGCGGCTCCCCGGCCGGCGCGCACAGGCAAGTTGGGTGCGGGCCGGCGGCTGCACGTGGGGCCACGCGGTGCGTGGCGGGGGCGGCGTGTGGGCGTGTGGCCGGCTCCCTGTCAGCGGCCTCCATCTTGTGTGGCTTCCCTTGGGCCGCCGGGGGCGTTCGCACCGTGGTAGTCGCCCTCCCCGGACCCCTCTGCCTCTGCTTCCTCACAGTCCCGTTCCTGGCTTGGGGTGCTGCTGCTTTCCGGTCCCTCCTTTGAACCCCGCGCGCCTTCGGGCCTGCCTTCGCCGAGCGGGGTGACTGCAGTGTCTGCTCCCAGTGAATTCCCCCCAGATATAATTAGAGCTTTCACTTCCCTTGCAGTTACCGGAACTGTAAAAAGTGAACTTGTGCTAGGGTTGCCAAGCCCTCTTTGGGCTAGCTCTCCTCTCCGCCGCAGCGGGGCTGACTGCCTGGGTTGTGGCCCGCGCCTGCCTCCCCGCCCTGTGCACCAGCTGGTTACTGCCCTGTCCTAACCGGGTCCTTTTCCCGTGGGTGTGAGGGTGTGGGCTGACCGCTGCTCAGGATCCCCAGTCTTGGCCTGTCTCGGGGGGTCCGCCTGCCCTCTGTGGGTACACACATGCCTGTGTTACAGGCAGAGGATAGACAGGTAACAGCGTTTACTGCAGGTGAAATTGCCAGCTGGACTAATGTGCTCTGCGGCCACTGGACAGTTGGGCACAAGCACTGTGACATGCCGGGGGAACTCTGGCACCCAGGCTGGCCTGTGCCCGGCAGGCTGGCAGTATGTGCAGTGTGGCCAGGCGGGAGGAAGGCGTGAGTCCAGTCCCAGGAGGTGTGGCGGATCCTTCCTTGTACCTGGTCCCTCACAAACACCAGGACCCCATAGCTGCAGCCCTACTGGCCCCACTGTGAGATGCGGGGCTCTTTTCAAATGCTGTTGGCTGCACGTGCTCACTGACAGGGAAAACACACAGTCCTCTTTCTGTTGAGCCTCGTTTTAATGAGACAGTTTGCCTTTTAAGTTCTGTATTTTAAAAAAAAAAAAGATTAATTGATTTGATAGAGCTAGAGAGACAAAGATCTTCTATCCGCTGATTCACTTCCCAGATGGCCACAGAGTCTAGAACTCCACTGGGGTCTCCTGGGTGGGTGACGGGGGCCCAGATACTTCCAAATACCATCCAGGGGAACTGGATTGGAAGTGAAGCAGCCAGGACGCAAACCTGTACCCTTATGCCCTGCCAGTGAGATAGGTGGAGGTCGTATATGCTGCACCACAGTGCTCACTCCCAGATATAGAATAATTTCTTAAAAGTTTCCCTTATTTTGGAAGTGTTTTTTGCACAGTTGCTTCTTGCCAGAGTAGGTAAGAGTCTGATCCACATACTGTGAGTGGTGCCAGAGCAAGCAGTTTAATGGGCAGGAGCTTGTTTATGGGGTAAGCTTTTTACTTCTACATTGGTTTAACCAATATTAGTGCCATCAAGATTTGTAGGTAACTCAGTTCTTTTTAAAAGATGTAGGAAGTTTTTTCATCTTGAGAGAATCTGTCAGGGACTAAAAGGCCATTTAATTTACAATGTATATTTTTTCATTTTAATGGCAAACGAATGACTTACTGCCATTACATATGTGTTACTTTCTCTTCTAAAAGTAGAGAAAGAACTCATTTCAGGATTGAGATTTCAGATGTTTGAATACACATATAAAATTGTATACGGTGTTTTAAAAAAACAGATTGAAGGTGCAACGTCTTTAAGCAGTTATTTTTTTTCTTTAATATTCATTTATTCATTAATTACATTGCATTACATGACACAATTTCATAGGTACTGGGATTCCCCCCCTTCACCCCAACCCCTTCCCCCATCATGAATTCCTTCACCTTGATGCATAACCACAGCTCAAGTTCCGTTGAGATTCCCTAATTAAAAGTTTACACCATGCAGAGTCCAGCATCCCACTTGTCCAGTTCAAGTTCAACGGCCTCTTAGGGAGGCCCTCTCAGGTTTGTAGGCAGAGCCAGCAGAGCGTCACCTCGATCAATTAGAAGCTCCAACATATCATCAGCAACAGTCCAGGTATGATGAGGCTGGTGCAGAGTCCACTGATTGACATAGTCCGTCTTAGGGTTTCCCCTTGTCCAGTTTTCCGCTGCGCAGGTGGTGGAAAGCTTGGCTTTGTTAGGCTGGAATCGTGGCAGGGACCCTCGCACCCGGGCCGCATGGCGGCCCGGGGCCAAGCTGCTTGGGCCCCCGCCTGGATCGTGCTCAAGCAGTTATTTTTTTAAAGATTAATTTATTTTTATTGGAAATGCAGAGTTTTATAGGGAGAAGGAGAGAAAAGGATCAAGATCTTCTACCCACTGGCTCACTCTCCAAGTGACTGCAGTGGTCAGCTGAGCCGGTCCAAAGCCAGAAGCTTCTTTGAGGTCTCCCACGTGGGAGCAGGGTCCCAAGGCTTTGGGCCATCCTCCACTGCTTTCCCAGACCACAAGCAGGGAGCTGAATGGAAAATGGAGCAGCCAGGACACGATCCAGTGCCCACATGGGATCCTGGTATTTGCAAGGCAAGGATTTTAGCCACTGAACCATCCCGCTGGACCCAAGCTGCTGCTTACGAGGCTTGCAGCTAAGTGCTGGTTCATGTCCCAGCTCTGCTGCTCCTGCCCCCGGCTAGCCCACCTGAGAAGCTAGCTGGGTTCACGCTGTGTCTCCCTTGTAGGGGACAGGAACCCACGTGTTTGGGCACTTAAGCAGGAAGCTGGGTTGGAAGTGGAGGGGACACCGGCATCTCAGGCGGGACAGCCTAATGTGCTGTGCCTTGCTTCAGCCGGATGCTGTAGGAATCTCATGATTGACGGAGGGGTGATAGCGCTATTTCTTAGGCAGAGAGTTGGAGGGAAATGGGAAGCTTTGAGAAAGAATTAGGAGGCAGATTTGCTGACAGGATTTAAACATTAGTTGAATGGAGGTATGTGGGTTAAATGAGAAGGAAAGTGAGAATGATGTTGGAGTTTCTGTCTTGGCCAACATTACTGCCTGACATGTGGAATGTGTGAATCATGGCAGCCTGAAGGGGACTCACGGACTGACCTGCCGATCAGGGATGCAGCATCCCTTCATCCAGTCTGCCTGCGCTGTGCTTACCAGGTACCTCCGGTCGGCAGAGGGAAAGACAGCTCCCAGATCACCCGGTGCCTTTGTTCTTCTGGCCCAGCTGCCACTGGCTGCTGTCAGAGTCGGCTGTGGAGCCAGGAAACACAGGGTGCTGGCTGGGCTAAGTCTACGTGCAACATCCCGGTGGGGGTGGGCTCCCCCGCCTTTGGACGTGTCCCAGAGCCACGACCACCCTCGGCCTTCACTTCTTCCACTTTGCCAGGTTGTTGGTCCCTGAGGATGTCCTGACTCAGTTGTTCTAGCTGTTGAATGGTTTGCCAGTATCTCACACTCATTGTTACTGAAGCGTTATGGAAGTGCGGATGCAAAGTCTTGTTGTTTGCAAGTCACTGTGCTCACCCTGCAGATATCCGTAGAAGTTTCGGAACTGAACTTGTAAAACCCGCCTAATATGTTCTGTTGAGGGTTTGTTTTTTGTTTTGTTGGTTTGTTTGTTTTAGATTTTGTTTTTATTTGAAAGGCATAGTTACAGAGAGGCAGAGACAGAAGGAGATCTGCCCACTGGGCCTCTCCCGCAGTGGCTGAGGCAGGCTGAAGCCAGGAGTCTCCCATGTGGATGCAGGGACCCAAGGCTTGGGACCATTCTCCACTACCTTTCCGGGCACTTTGGCAGGACCTGGATCAGAAGTGGAGCAGCCAGGACTTGAACCAACACCCATATGGGATACTGGCACTGCAGGCAGAGGCCTAATGCCATGGAACCTCCCCTTTGTTGAAATCTTTATTGGGATTGCATTTAATCTATACATCAGATTAGAATTGGCACTGGTACTATACTAAATTTTTGAGTAAATGAACACAATAGTCATAGTTACCTGTAAATATTTCATATGTGATTATTTTTCATTTTAAACCTATCCTAGTGTTTTGTAGTCTCCTGAGCAGAAGTTTTACTAGACTTCTGTCCATTTGTTGGGCTTGTTTTATCTGCTGACCTTACTGATTTTCCTGTTCTTTTCGTTCAGTCAGGAAGCAGTGGGCAGTGGGTCACGTGGAGCTCCCGGTAACAGGCCTCTGAGGAGCATGCGCAGACAGGTCCCTGCTGGGCTGGGGATGAAGAAAAGCAGGAAGGAGCCAGGTGACAGTGGCCAGGGGCGGGGCTTGCAGCTGCAAACCCTGGGATCAGGATCAGGAGCCCCAGCCTCCTGCCTTCATCCATCGGGCCCCTGGGATGCATTAGCTGGAAGCTGATTGAAATCAGAGCAGTGGGACTCAAACCAGCAGTGCAGTGTGCAAGGCGGGCAGGCATCCCAAGTTGGTGGCATTGTTAAATCAGCCATGCGTTCCCTAAAATGAGCCCAACTTAGTTGTGATGTGTTGGTTTTCCTGGAAAGGACTCATTTCTGTAATATTCTGCTTATGGGTTTTAAAGAAGTAACTGTGACTTTGCTTTCCGTGGTTGTTGCCCCAGGTGCTGGTGTGACGGTTTATGCTGGCTTCATAAACAAGTCGGGCAGTGTTTCCATTTTTTTCCCAATCATCTGGCTTTGTAATTTCTTCTTTAAAAACTGGGTGGACTTCCCCATTACCCTGTGAGTCTGCGGTTGCTTCGTGGAGGGATTTTCAGGTCGAGCGTATTTCTTCATTAGTGGAAATGTCTGGGTTTCTTGCGTCTTTGAGAAGGCATGGGCTCCCAGGCGTGTTTTCTTTTTTTTCTTTTTTTTTTTTAATTTATTCATTAGTTACATTGTATTACGTGACACAGTTTCATAGGTACTGGGATTCCTCCCACCCCTCCCCAAACCCTCCCTCCATGGTGGATTCCTCCACCTTGTTGCATAACCACAGTTCAAGTTCAGTTGAGATTCCCTCATTGCAAGCATATACCAGACAAAGTCCAGCTTCTTATTGTCCAGTCAAGTTCAACGGCTTCTTAGGGAGACCCTCTTCCCCACCTTCCAGGGATGAGCAACTCTGAGGGTCAGCTTTCTCCCAAGCATCCTTTGAACAAAAGTGCACTCACCTCCTCTCTGAAAGATGAAACCCGAGAAAGGGAGAGAGAGAGAAATCTTCCATCCACTGGTTTACCCCTAAACAACCAGGTGGAAGCCAGGAGCCAGGAGCCTCTTCCAGGTCTCCACGGGTGCAGGGCCCAAGCGTGTACCATCTGCCTCTGCTTTCCCAGTCCCCTAGCAGGGAGCTGGATGGGAAGTGGGGCATCCAGGAAATGAGCTGGCACCCAGTGCTGCAGGCAGAGGCTTAGCCTACTGTCCCATGGTGCCAGCCTCGGTTTATTATTTTATGATTGATTTTTTTTGTCTGAAAGGCAGCTTTACTGAGAAATAAGGCGAGACACGGAGTTCTTCCATCCACTGGTTCACTCCCCAAATGGCCACACCAGCCAGGGCTGAGCTGGTCTGAAGCCAGGAGCCAGGAGCTTCCTCTGGGTCTCCCATGGGTCCCAAGAACCTGGGCCATCCTCTGCTGCTTTCTTCAGACCATAAGCAGAGAGCTGGGTGGGAAGTGGAGGAGCCAGGACACACATCAGTGCCCTGGGATGCCAGCCTTTTCCTTGCTGCGTCATTGCTTCCTGTGGCCTCATCAGCACACAGCATTCTGTCTGGTTAGCTCTCATCGCACCCCCTCACACGCCCAGGGAGCCCGGGGCTGCTGGCTTGTGGCAGCGCTGGGTGCTGAGCTGCTGGCTGCAGTCAGCTGTCCTACTAGGACACCCTGCTCCTGCCCCGCCTGGCGCTCTCCCCCTCCTGGCCCTGCCTGGCCCTCTCCCCCCACCTGGCCCTGCCCGCCTGGCCCTCTCCCCGCCTGGCCCCCTGCCCCGCCTGGCCCCCTGCCCCATCTGGCCCTGCCTGGCCCTGCCCCGCCTGGCTGCCGGCCTAGGTTTCTCCACCTGTTCTCAACACTTCTGAGGACACCACTCCTTTCCCTGACAACCTCCCCTCCCGCCAGGTCCTTTGTGCTCCCTCACGCCTGTCTCCCTCCCCCAGTCTCCCTCTCACCCTCCCCCCACTCCCCTACCTCCCCCTCCTCCTCTGCCCCCACTCCCTCCCCGCCTCCCACCCCCACCCAATGTGTTGCTTCCCTCCTCACCTCCCCTCACCCCAACCAACCACTGGACTCCCTCCTGGAGGCCTGCTAAGCCCTCTTCTGGTACCTGACCTTCCAGAGAAGGCCCAGTTGTCTGCTAATCCTGCCTCACATCCCAGCACCAAACTAGTCTTGGTGCCCAGTTAGTTGCCAACAAAACCCACCTGTTAAGCTGGAACAGGAAATCTTCAACTGTACTGTGCAGTGTTTCCACTAGGTGGTGCTGTTCAGGTGCAGGAGGAAAGTTGTTCCAGAATCAAGGGTTCAAAGACTAGATGCTGTTGGCTTTACGTTGTTTCAAAGGCAGGGGCTGAAACATACAAACTTCTGCGGCAAAGTCATTGATTTACATTGCATATGTGCATCTATTTTATCCCCAAATTATTCATGATGCTTATTTTACTTAATGCTGTTTTGGAGACCCTGTTCCCATTTGGCCAAAATGTTATTTAATTACTGTTATTATTATTATTTTTTAAGAGAAACAGAAAGGTCTTCCATCCCCTGGGCCACTCCCCAGGTGGCACAACTCTGTCTTTCTCTCAGACTCTCTCTTCACTCTGCATTGCTTTCGCTGGTGCAGCTTCGGACCCTTTTTTTTTCCCGAAGATTTATTTATTTGGGCCCAGCACAGTAGCCTAGTAGCCAAAGTCCTCACCAGGGATCCCATATGGGCGCCGGTTTGTGTCCTGCTTGCTCCACTTCCCATCCAGCTCCCTGCTTGTGGTCTGGGAAAGCAGTTGAGGACGGCTCAAAGCCTTGGGACACTGCACCCGCAGGTGGGAGACCTAGAAGAAGTTCCTGGATCCTGGCATCGGATTGGCGCAGCACCAGCCATTGCAGTCACTTGGGGAGTGAATCATCAGATGGAAGATCTTCCTCTCTGTCTCTCCTCCTCTCTGTATGTCTGACTTTGTAATGAAAATAAAATCAATCTGTAAAAAATATAAAATAAAAAGTGGCTTTGTTACTGATGTCTGAAGACCCGTGTCTCTTGATCTTGTCCAGCTTTTCAGGTGGAATGACAATCTCCCATGTTCATCTCTTGGTTAATTTTACAATGTGCTTCTGTTTTGTCATGTCTTCTTTTAGATCAGGAAGAAGAAATGCTGAGAAATCAGTAAAGCTTTCTTCTCCCCGCCTTGGAACGCTGTCATGGGGGTCGGGAAGTCTAAATCAGATTCCTGCTACCTGTCTTTCTCTTGGGGTAAAAGCCACAGTGTGGATCCGAGTCAAGGACCCTGTGGGGCCAGTTCCAAGAGACCCAAAGATGTCGCCCGGTACAACACCGTTGGGCATGGCTCAGCCAACAGGGAGCCAGCGGGAGAGCAGGAGGTGGCCGAGGGTGTGGGGGCGACGCCCGCAGAGGAAGTGGAGGAAGAGGAGGTGTTCCTCAAGTTTGTGATCTTGCACGCAGAAGAGGACACAGCCGAAGCCCTGCGCGTGCAGAGCCTGCTGCAGGATGGCTTTGGCGTGAGACCCGGAATGATCTTTGCAGAGATGCCGTGCGGCCGGCAGCACCTGCAGAACCTGGACGCCGCAGTCAATGGCTCCGCCTGGACCATCCTGTTGCTCACCGAGAACTTCCTGAGGGACACCTGGTGCAACTTCCAGTTCTACGTGTCGCTCATGAACTCGGTGAACAGGCTTCACAAGTACAACTCCGTCATCCCCCTGCGGCCCCTGAACAATCCCCTGCCCCGCGAAAGGACACCGCTGGCCCTGCAGACCATCAACGCCCTGGAGGAGGAGGGCCACGGCTTCCCCACGCAGGTAGAGAGGATCTTCCAGGAGTCCGTGTATCAGACCCAGCAGAGGATCTGGAGAGAGACGAGGAGCACGGCACGGAGACAGCTGATGGCCTGAGATGGCCTTGGCCACAGCCAGCTCCCGGGACAGGCCGGTGCCATGTCCATAGAAACAGCCATGTTGTATGGAAACAACGGGCGCCCAGGAGTGGTGCCTCCTGTAGGACACCCCCAGAGGAGCAGTTCTAGATGCTTCCATTGCTTCCAGAGTGTCCACGCTCCAAGAACGTCTGTCTCACTGTTTTCTTCTCATCCCTGAATGTGACCAAGGGTATCCTCGACTCGTGTTTCAAGCACTGAACTTTGGACAGAAACTTGTCAGACAGATAGTTCAAAAATAGAAAAGCAAGAAACGTTTTATACACCAAAGCTTATTCTCGAAGGACACATGGAAGAAAATGGCCCAAGAAGGCTGACCATTCTCCCTCTGGGGTTCTGTCTTGGAGGCCACAGCCTCTGGGTGCCATTCCTAAAGGTGGGCCCAGAGCATTGAGAGTGGTGGGCCTGGGGGTTGTGAACCTGGCGCCTGTGTGACCACTGGGATACTAACACAGGCTCTCCTTTGCTGGCGTCTGCCGAGGAGGTGCTTCTGGAAATGTGGGCACATGTGTACTGGGATTGTTGCGAAAAGCTTGCCATCCAAGTAGAAGTGTTTCATCGCTTGCTCCTTCCTGGCACACCAAGCTCCGAGTGGGCCGCAGAGACCCCTAGGCCGCCTGTTCCCTCCCCACACAGCCCTCTGGCCAACTGAGACAGGGAGCGCCACCAGGTCCAGGACCCTGTAGAGACCAGGACATTTCCTGCTGTGCTGGGCAGAGCACCCACTGGGACAGGGGCAGGGCCTAGGTCCCAGGCTGAGCAGATCACCCGCTGGGACAGGGGCAGGGCCTAGGTCCCAGGCTGAGCAGATCACCCGCTGGGACAGGGGCAGGGCCTAGGTCCCAGGCTGAGCAGATCACCCGCTGGGACAGGGGCAGGGCCTAGGTCCCAGGCTGAGCAGATCACCCGCTGGGACAGGGGCAGGGCCTAGGTCCCAGGCTGAGCAGATCACCCGCTGGGACAGGGGCAGGGCCTAGGTCCCAGGCTGAGCAGATCACCCGCTGGGACAGGGGCAGGGCCTAGGTCCCAGGCTGAGCAGATCACCCGCTGGGACAGGGGCAGGGCCTAGGTCCCAGGCTGAGCAGATCACCCACTGGGACAGGGGCAGGGCCTAGGTCCCATTCTGGTCTGGTGTCTGGCCATGAGGATGGCTGACAGCAAGTACACCCCTTGAGCTTTGACTGATGGCGCTCTGAAGGCTTTGGTCATGTTCCAGGCTGTAAGAGACTAGGAACCAGACACAAAGATAGAATTTTCCAAGGTGCGGTGGGTGTTAGGCACAGCAAAATACCCCCACCAGGAACACCGAAGCCTGTGCCAGAGTGCTGGTTGGAGGCCCAACGGCTCTGCTTCTGTCCAGCTCCCAGGCAGGACAGATGGGTGACAGCTCAGCGATTAGACTTCTGTCACCCACCTAGGAGTGCCACTGTAGTTCTGGGCTTCCGGTTTCAGCGTCCACTCTTGGCTGTTAGCACATTTGGGAATGGATGGAAGATCTCTCTGTCCCTCTCTGCCTTTCAAGTTGGTGACAATAACAAACATTTCAAAAGAATTACATAAAGGGTTATGTGACATACAGGTGCAGACAACCAAATGACATTTTTGTATTGATATAGCATGATTGCTTTTTAAATTTTTTTTTATTTTGATAATCTTTATATAGTTGATTAGGGCTCAAAGGGTCAAGGGCTACAGGAAAGTGTATGTGCAGGAAGGAGAGAGACAAAGAGAAAAGCCCCACCCAGTCTCCCCCCCATCCCAGGGTCCCGGATGTGGGGCACGCTCCGAGGGCCTGCTCAAGTGGTTTTGGTAGTTTAGCTGTCCTGAATTGCTGTCAATCCTGCCATTCCAAGCACGATGAAATCTCTTCAGAACCCACTGGCTGGCATAGTCCACCTTAGCATCTCCACTTGCCCAGATCTTCACTGCCAGCACTTGGTGGGGGTAGCTGACCAATCTACTCCATCCTCTGTTGCGGTCCCAGGTGTCCTCTGCAGGCGCCAGTGGACTGCCACATCCTCCATGTGCATATGGGTATGCTGTCCACTAATCCGTCTGAGCCACTGAGGAGGCCCAGCCTTGACACATGCACTCCACGGTCAGACCACAGAGCCTGCAGTTCTCCCATGGTTGGAGTTCTCAGGCCAGCAGTTTATTCGGTAGATACCCAAAGAAACTTCATCTGAGGTGATCTCAGACCAGATTTTTGTGTGTGCTTCCCAGCACAGGGTCCAACACAGTCCGTCACCCCTATCAGCCTATGCATATGCTGGTGGTTGCAATTGCTGGGTCAGTTCTGTCTCCAGCCCCATCTTCTACACAAACCAGTGGGTGTTGGAGCCCAGCCCGATCCTGGCCACCACACGCTTGGCCCTCACGCAAACCAGTGGGAGCTGCAGCCTAGTTGGAGCAACCTGCAATAACCCCCAGCATGCCTGCCCCCTGCCCTGGTTCCCATGCTTGCCAGTATGTGCAGCAGACTGGTCCAGTCTGCCCCACAACCCAACCAGCCCTACTATCCAGTCCACACACCTGCCTAGAAGGATTGATTTTTAATGATGCCTAAAATAC
This sequence comes from Ochotona princeps, assembly GCF_030435755.1. Classification (NCBI taxonomy): domain Eukaryota; kingdom Metazoa; phylum Chordata; class Mammalia; order Lagomorpha; family Ochotonidae; genus Ochotona; species Ochotona princeps. The sequence goes on from NC_080850.1 coordinate 47,951,803, forward strand.
TTTTATAGTCACGGGAAGAAATTTGTATACATACTTCACCAGGTGCTTTTGTTTTGAATACTTTTTAAAGCACAAGGCCCCTTGAAGCCAGATGTTCTTCCTGAGTTTTCTTTCTCCATCCCCCTTGTCTGACCCTCAGCAAGACAGTTCATTCTTCATGGCCTTGAACCCCAGTGTTCCCCAGAAACATGTGCGTGAGGCAGCCCGCTCTGCGAGTGCCTGTCACCGGAGATCGTCCTCACTGTAGGGCGCCGTGACCTGAAGTCACCGCGGCTCGCCCGTTGCCCTCACGCTTCGGCTGTAAACGATATTGATTTTCCCCATACTGCGTCCTCTGTCTTGAGTTGTATCCCACATTCCTTTCATACCTGCCAGACACGGAGCGGTTGGTGCTGGCCCAGGGTCCTGCCTCCTCAGGCGGCAGGGTGCTCACTTGTGGCCGAGGCGTGTGCAGCACTGAGCGCCAGTGTCTGTACTGAAGTCAGCATACAGAACAAGGGATTATCGAAACAGCCAGATCAAGGGCAGGTGTCCTCAGATGCGTGAGAGATTCTAGGAGCTTCTGCTACCTGCTGGGAGCCTGCACTGGAGAGTTCTGTGGGCTCCACTGCCTGCCTGTGGTGTGCCCTCGCTTCTTATAGAAATCTGAGTTGTACCTTGTTCAACACTTCAGATTCTCTTAGCAGAAAACCCAGTGCCCCGTGGTTTATACCACACGAGAAAGGGGTTATCTAGCCTAACAGGTGGCAGCATGGCTAGGTGTGAGAATTCTGAAGTGTTGTTAGAAGCCCACGTGTTTACGCATGATTGAATATTATTCAGCCATCAAAAAGAACAGAATTCCAGCTCAGGCCGCAGCAGGGCACACGCTGAGGGCTCCTGAGAGCTTGGAGTGTTATCTGTCGGGTCTCGCCCCTTTGGGAGTTCTGCCTGCCTTGGGCTGGCCCGGTGCACACAGTGAGGCTGCGCCGCTCTTCTCCTTCCTGTTCCACCTGCCACTCAGCAGGCTGGGTGCTGGGCTCTTCCCTACCTCAGGTCCTCAACCTGCATCTTTGCAGATGCTGAGGTGCCCGTGGGGCCCAGGTGGACTCCAGCCTCAGCTTCACTGGCCCCGCCAGGGTCTGGAGTTTGGGTGCTCAATGTCCCCCCAGCCTGAGTCCCCAGAGTGGTACTGTTGGGCCTCAGGGAACTTCCTGGGATCCCTGGCAGCATGCCCTGGAAAGGCTGTTCTTTGGTTGAGCTTGGCTGGACCATTGGTCTACCTCTGCTTCCCAGCTCACTGAGTGCTCCTCCTCTGCCCATACCCTGCCCTCCACCAGGGGCCCCTCATAGAGCCCCAGCCTGCATCTTGCTCTTTGGACTCTGAACCACTGTGAACTAAATAAACCTTTTGTATGAGTTGGTTGTCTTGGGTATTTTGTGGTGGTGATAACAAGCTGACAGATGCCGGCCCATGTCAGGCCCAGGCTGGCTCCCCTTCCAGGTAGCAAGCACCAGATTCACAGAGGGGCGCTTGCCAAGCCACACCATCCTTGTGCCAGGTGAGAAAGAGATGGTTGAGGTGGTCACCAGGGCTTCGTGGGAGGAGCTGAGGGTGCAGTGTGATCTCCATGCAGGCGGAAAGCTTGCAGTGCTGGTCCAGGGCGCGCACAGTCAGGCTGCTTCTGACCATGCGCAAAGCCCCAGGACCTGAGCGGTCTTGCTATGGCTGTGCGGCTGTGCCCCAGAGTTGAGCCTCTGCCCTGTACAACCATAGGTTCCTGTGATGCTGCATGGGCTGCGACTGGCATGTGCTGAGCTGTCACAACGTGGCTGTGCTCTCCAGACTCACGGAGGGTCTGCGGGGCGAGGAGGGGCCCATGCCTGGGCAGTGACCACCACCCTCAAGCCAGCGATGAGGAGCAAGTGAGGGGACATGTGTGTTCAGGAATTCGGTGCTTCTCATGCAATTCCGAAGAGAAATGCTCATTCGAGTTTGGACGTTCAGTGCCTGGATAAGAACAGCAGCTGTGCTGTCTATAAAATGCATGCTGTACATGTGGTTTGAATTTTCAGTCTTCGTTGGCAGTCATCATATTCAATTAACATGAGGTTTGAATTGGAGTAAGCAGTGCTCGGATGTGCCATTACTGAGTCACTCGGATCGTGAGAATTATTTTGCTTGAAAGCTCAGTGAGCTAAATGGTGGGGAGGAAATGGCGATTGCCTCTCTGTGCACGGGACCTCACCTCTCCGTGCCTCCCTCCCACTTCAGTGAGCGAGAGTTGTGCTGGAGGAAGTCATCCCTTTGTTTGGCATGGCAGTCCTCCCATCTTCCAGTGGGCAGGGATGCGCGTTACCGCATGCTGAGCCAAATAATCAGGAGAGATTGATGAGCAAATCACAGGGAACCCACGGTGGAGCAGTTTCTGTCATGGATTAGTGTTTGCACTGCCTGGTGGAACTCGACTTGGATGAGGACAGTTGTACGCTTTCCAGGTGCTGCTGGAGGACCTCTGTGGGAATATTGCATAGGAGGCATCACCAGCTTTGTAGACTGCTCTATGTTCTGTTTATGTTCTGCATAAACATGTCCCCAAATTAGATTGTGGAGATGTGCCTGGTCCTGCAAACGTACTAGAAACCAGTGAGATATCTATCTAGCAAATTCTAGGTTATTCAAAATCTGTCTTAAAGAAGAAGCTGAAAGAACTTGGAGAACAGCAAAGTGCAACAGCAGCTTGGCCAAGCTGGGTATGTTGAGGGGGGCATCTGTCTCTGGGGGGTTGCCCTGTGTGAGTTCCCCCACAGAAGCCCACAGGATGTAGAGGTTCTACTGCGGTGTTCTTCACTGTAGTGAAACCCAGAGGCCAGGGTTCGTCACTAGAACACAGAAGTGGATTTCAGGTTCTCACCAGCAAATACTTAATACACTTAAACTCACCAATAAAGCCACGCGTGTGAACACAGGGAAATCCTGCAGCGATGCTGGGTGGTCATGAGAAAGTGGCAGAATGAAGCTGACGCCCTCGTTCTGTTTGCATACTGCCTGAAAGCCTGCAGAGCAGCCCTGGTGCGTGTATTGACAATAGTATGCTGTTGTCCACGCTCTTCTGTATCTTTGAAATAGTCCAGTTGATCATTCTAAAATTGGCGCACACACACATAGTCAGGCTCACTGCAGTTATTTCAGGAAGATCGCCAATAGATACTTAGAGTTATTAATGCTGGCAATAGCAAGTCTCAGAATCCCTGTGTCAGGCGCTTGCATGACCTCTGAAGTTTCCCCTTCCCATCCAGTTCCAACACTGCCCGCTTCATCACATCCAGTGTTGGTCCAGGAAGTGACAGTGCCATACCTGTGAGCTCAGGCTTGCTGAGGAGTCAGGGGGTCACTCAAGCGTCCAATGGTCAGGCCACAGAGCCAACGGGTGTGCTGCTTCCCAGGGGCCCTGTGCTTTGCCCGTGGTGGGACAGTCTTTGGAGAACCCAGAGCACAGAGGGACCACAGCAGTTTGCAAGCTACACAGAACTGCATGAGGCGCCTCCCTGGGGTGTAGTCTCCTCTGTGTAGAAGCTCCACATCCTTATTTCATGGTGCTGCCCCCAACGGCCTTTCCCAGACCCCTGTCTCCAGGGAACTAACAGTATGACTGGGGCTGGTTCCTGATGCTTTTCTGAGCTTTCTGAACACAAGTCCCAATTCTAAAGTGTCCCATTTGTTTCCCTTCCTTTCCATAGGCTTTCTGCAGTTCAGCCCTTCTTTCCCACAAGCTCTAGTGGAAATGGCCGCGATGCCTTCCCAAGGTCTCCGCTCTGTGTCTAGGCTGACAAGAGGCAACCTGTGTTGCTCAGAACAAGGAGCTCACTCTGTGGCATGGCTGCTTAGCCAGTGTCTTAAGACCCCTGATTGGGTTTGTGTTATCTGTCACCTTTGCTCAAATGAGGTGTTGTATGGGTTAAATGAAGCACTGCTTGTATTTGCAGGAGGGGAGGGGCAAGGAGCCGGACTAGGGGCTATTTCAGGAATGATAGTGTTTCCTACGGGTGGTTCAGCACAGGATAACTGACTAGAAGAATAAGCCTGGCCATCCACCTGCACTGTGGTGTGGGGTTCAGGCTGGGCTAGATCTGGCAGGAACTGTTTTTCATGTTGAGATGATCCTAGATGGGAAATTCTTAGCCTCTGTAGCCCGTTGAGGCTCTGCCGTTTCTGTTGGGCTCACGGAACATCCAAGTTAGCCTTTCCCTGCCTCTATTGCCTCATTTCTGATACGGAAACAACAGCAGTGACGACCTCTTCAGAGCTGTGAAACAGTTAATGCAGGTAGAGAAGGTGTTCCTGGGAGCCACTTCCCGTTGACCTTGCCCGGGACTCCTGGCTAGCTATGAAGACACTGACTAAGCCATCAGCCCCAGATCTTGCCGGCTGTCCCATTTATTTCCCTTCCAGGCCATCTGGGTTACTTTCCTCTGATAAGTTTGCCTAAAGCTATCAAATGATCCATCTGCCACTTTAACAAGAATACGTGTGTTGCTGTTAACTATGCAAAGAGACAGAGAAGTGTGCCGTGACGACGAGGCCTGCGGAACCACTCCGTCTCTGTCTTGCTGTGGCTGTGTGGCTGATTCAGTGGGATGCTCTGTTCCCGGAGCACAGCCATGGAAATTAGACCTGGTACTGTGTCTGAACTGACACAGGGTCTGTGGGCATGGACCCAGCGACTCTAACATGTGCCTGCAGCAGGTGTTCCGAGCCTGAACCGCTCCAGCGTCTCTTTGGCCAGCGAGCCAGGGAGGACCAGGGAGGCTCCAGGCCTGACCGCAGCGCTCAGAGAGGCTCTCGGCGTGGTAAGTGCTCCCCTGTGCTGGCCTGGGCAGTAGATGATCAAGATTTTCCTGCCAATAGGGAAATTAGGGGAACAGTCAGTGGTCCTGACAATCAGCCCTTTGTTGAGATGTTTCTTTTATTCTACACACTGCGTCTTTAGGACCCAAGCTACTTTTTGTGCATACAAATGCCTACTCCAAATGTTTTATTTAGTTCTGTTTTATTACTAAAATCTATAATACAGAATATATGCCGCTTGGGGAATGAATCATCCGACGGAGGATCTTCCTCTCTGTCTCTCTTCCTCTCTGTATATCTGACTTTGCAATAAAAATAAAATAAACGGCCGGAGCTGCGCCAATCCGAAACCAGGAACCAGGAACTTTGTCCATGTCTCCCACACGGGTGCCGGGTCCCAAGGCCTTGGGCAGTTCCTCGCCTGCTTTCCCAGGCCACAAGCAGGGATCTGGATGGGAAGCAGGCCTGCCAGGATTAGAACCAGTGCCCATACGGGATCCTGGCTCATTCAAGGTGAACACTTTGGCCGCTAGGCCACTGTGCCAGGACCTAAATTTGATTTTGATGATGTTTACATAGTTGATTATGGCAGGAAGGCTCGAGGATTACGGGAAAGTGGGTGAGACCACGGTTTCTAAATTTTCTTTTTCTTCTTCCTGTGTAGGGGAAGGGGAGAAGCCACACCCAGCCTCCCAAACACCTCAGTATTTAGGGATGGGGAATGGCCTCCCAATGTCATCCCAGGGTCCCAGTGTGGAGCATACTCCGAGTACTGCTCAGGTGGTTTCGATAGTTCTGAAATGCTATCTCTTGCCACTCAAAGGATGAGAAAATCCTGCCCATGTCTATTGGCTAACATAGAACACCTTAGAGTCTCCCTCCATTCATCCAGATATCCCAACACTTGGCTGGGGTACTTAATCAAATTGTTCTGTCCTCCTTCCTCTGCTATGATATCAGATGTCCTCTGCAGGCTCCAATGGCCACATCCTCCATGTGCATATGGGTATGCTGTCCACTGCTCTGTCTGAGCCACAGAGGAGGCCCAGCCTTGACACATGCACTCCACGGTCAGACCACAGAGCCTGCAGTTCTCCCATGGTTGGAGTTCTCAGGCCAGCGGTTCCGTTTATGGGGGATCTCCAAAGAAACCTTGTAAGAAGTGATCCCAGATCTGATTCTTGTCTGGCTCTGTCTCTCACCCACATCAGCCTATACACACACTGGTAGTTGCAATTGCTGGGTCAGTTCTGTCTCCAGCCCAATCTCTTATGCAGACTAATGGATGCTGTGGCCCAGCCTAACTGCCCATCACATCCTCAGCCCTCACATATACCAATGGGAACTGTAGCCTCGTCAGAGTGATCCCCAATGACCCCTGACTAAGCCTGCCCCTGGCTTTTTTCCTGTGCTTGACAGTATATGCAGCAGACTGGTCCAGTCTGTCTCATGTCCCATTCAGCATTTCTGCACATCACCGGGTGTTAAAACCTAGCTTAACCCAACCAACCCCACTATCCAGCCCACACTCATGCCAGTGGGTGCCACTGCCTGTCTGGCCAGGCCCACCCCCAGTCCTGGTTCTCATGCTCACCAGTGGGAGTTGCAGCCCATCAGAGGTGCCCACAACCTCCCCACTGGACCCACTCCCTGTCCCGGATCTTGTACTCTCCAGGTGGTTCTGCAGTCTAGTTTGACAGGATTTGCCCCCAGTCCCAGCACTTGACAGCTACTGCTGTGGCAGGAAAGCCCAACTCACCTGCCCTTACTCTGGCTCATGCCTGCACCAGTGGGTACAGTTGGTTAGCTCAGCCTGGCTCTCCCCCAACCCAGTTCACATGTAGGCCAGCAGGTGTTGTGGTCCTGTTTGACCTGGTCTGCCCCTATTCCCAGCTTTCATGCTCACCAATGGGAGCAGTGGCCCAGCAGACAAGCCCCTCACTGCCCCCTTTTTGGGCTTGCACCCCCCACCCTGGGTCCTACATGTGCTGGTGGGTGCTGTGGCCAAGTCTGCCATGGGCTGCCTCACCTCGGCATTTTCCAGCAGGTGCCATAGCCTGGCCCGGATCCCAGTCTGCCCCCAGTTCAAGTTCATGCTGGTGAATGCTGCAGCCCAGGCAGCCCCCAGTCCCAGGCCCCTGATTTTTAAGCAAACTGCTATTAGCCAGCAGATGCTGGGTTAGGAGTAAGTCCCTCAGTCATTCCCCAGAGGTAATCCCATCCTTGTCAGTGTTAAGGGCCATTCGTTGGGAGTGATGACTTGATGGATAATGATCTCAAAAATGAACTATGAGGAAGTCAAAAAACAACAACAACAAAACATAGCAAATGCTTTAAACAAAGCCCATTAGCATTTAGTTAAGCAGAAGTTCCTCCGGAACAGTCAAAATCCATCAGTGAAGAAAAAAAAGTTAACCACATTTCATTTGCATGTGTAGTCAGTTTCTTTAAGAAATGCGCCAAACCTCATCTAGGCACCAGGTGCGCTCCCCTGTGAGACGCTGGGGCATTTTGGCAGTGGCATGTGAATCCTGCACCTTGAGGAGCATTTGCGTGCACGGCCATCCCGGCCAGGAACCTGGGGCAGAGTCATGAAGACCCTGAGAGGGAAGGAGAAAGACCCCGGGCCTCCGGGAGGGACTACTGAAGGCTTCAAGTTCAGCCTGTGACTTTGCTTGTTTCCAACTTGGGGGATGTTATTTTTGGAACAGAGACCAGAGCTAGTCCTAGCATTAGATTAGGAAAAGGAGCAGTGGGCAGGAGTTGGGAGAGGCTGGAGAAGGCGTCCAGCGAGGACATGGACATCTCGTCCTTTGCGTGGAGAGACAGTGCTCCTGGCCACTGTCAGCACAGAGCGTTCTCCGAGGCATTTGGTGATAGCAGTCGTGGACTTGTGCAAATGCAGTCATCCTGTCCCGTCTGTTGTTTCCTACGGACAGGGACAGAGATCACAATGGATCATTGTTACAGCCACTACGGGCAGAGGGTCACATGGGCATTCAGTTTGTTGGGAGAGGATCAGGCCGACTGAGCCCGCTTGGAGAGGGCAGACCTCCAGAGCTAACCCAGTGGGCCCCACCTGCTCAGGAGCTCCCTGACTCCATCAGGAGTTTCACGGGCACTCAATGCTTTAGTTCTCAGAGTCGCTCTTTGGGCCCTGGTTTAAAGTGAGGGAGACTGGGGCTCTGAGAGATGTCCTGACCAAGGGCACAGGTGGTGGTTTGCCTCTGTAGCTCTCTGGGCACCTACCTTCCTCACTGTGTACCTAGCAAGCTGAAGTTGCCCATTGGTGTAGCTGGGTCCCAGAGTGAACTGTGAGTTCCCTCAGAGAGGGCAGAGCATGTGGGTGCCACTGATGGACTGCTTCTAAAGCTGTGCTCGTGCTGACCGTCCGGCCATGCTGTTGGCCTAAGCTCCGGAGCTGGGAGAACGTGAGCAGCAAGCGCAGAGGCCCAGTGGGAGTGTGCAGCTGGTGGGGCTGGGGACAATGGGGTGGCAGTGCAGCATCTGGACTGTGCATTGTCTCCCAGGCCTGACCTCTGCCCTGTCCTCAGAAAAATATCCCCCGAAGTCTCTGTGCCTGCACCTTCTTGTTGTGCTGGGAGCCTGACTCCATCTTCATCCTCTGACCCCCAAGGGCATGTGGAGCGACAAGAGGACACTGCTACCCTGTGCTGGAGAGGTTCCTGCTTGGGGCAGGGCCATAGAAAAGGGCCCACAGTGCCCACAGGGCTGGGCAAGTGAGAGCCAACGCTCGAAGGCAGTGTGAGGAAGAAGGCAGAAAAGGCTCGAGTGTGGGCACAAGCCTAATGCAGAGACAGATGGTAAGATCTAATGTTTTCACTCAGGGTTTAGCTTAGTATTTCGCCAGGAAAAGTGGACGGGGACTGACACCCCTGGAACCTAGCCAGCCACCCAGCTTGGTGGCTTGGCCAACCACCCCCGAGCTCAGGATGCTGCAGAACTGGGTCAGGCAGGGCTCTTCAGGATGGGGCAGGCAGCAGTCTCCTGCCAGAACCCGCTGAACAGACCCACTTGGATCTGAGAGTGGGCCTGTGCTGGGTGTCTGTTGTTGAGGGCAGGTTGTTTCACTGCGTAGATCCAGGAAAAACCTTGAGCTCCATAAAATGCCTGGGACCCTGGAGCCTTTTGACCCTGGGATCTGCGACTTCCCTGCCTCTAATCCCATTTGCTCCTAGTAAACTCAGTCAGCATTTACTTGGTGCCCTGTAGTCTAGCGGGAGCCCAGCCTGGCCTGCCCCATTGACCTGATTGGGAAGCACCTGAGGGAAGTTTGGCAGTCGTACTGTCCACTTCCCCTGACTCTGTGTCCAGGGTGGGGCCCCATCAGAATGCTACCTCCTCTATCCATGCTGCTTCCTTCCCGGCATGAGCAAGTCTCTGCTGCTAAGCGGCCAGGCCTCCTGTCCTGAGCTTTCCAGAACTTTCTCCACAGCTCCTCTTCATCTGGAAAAGACCCGCTGTGCCTCCAGACTTTGGCTGGATCCTCAGTGCCTCTTGAAGTCCTCATCCCCACCTCACCGCAGCCCTGATGAGGCGCCCCAATGCCCTCTCCTCTCCTCACCCAGCCCTGATGAGGTGCCCCATGCCCTCTCTCTGTCTCTCCACGCCCCCCCCCCCAGGTAGTTTGTTATCTTGCTCACAGACATCACATTCACAGGCTCACCGTTGGGCATCACACAGTCAGCAATCAGTAAGTGCAGCCGAACAGGTGTGTGACTGAACCAACAGCTGAATGAATGAGCGGACAGAGAAATCTGCCAGTGCCAGGACCACGTTCCACAGGACTCAGAAAAGTGAGGGGCGAAGGTGTTCAGGGTCTTCAGACTGAGGGACTGAAGCCTGTCCAAATTATAAAAAACCCCACTTATTAGGGGAAAAATGACCTAAATCATGGTGAGCAAGTGGCTTATACTGAACCCTAACAGGATGTACATGCCCAGCACTCTCCCACATGGTCAGGGCTGCCTGCAGACAGCACGGAACAGCCCCACTGATGCCCAGGGGTCACGGCCCTCGGACAGAAATGGGCAGTGTGCTGCACTCCTCGGCCCCATGTGACCACAGAGAGGCCTGCCTGCCAAGGGAGACAGAACAAGGCCAGCATAGGATCAGCCAGGGTGTCAACGTGACGGGGGCGCGGCAGCTCTGGGAAGAAGGAAGGTGCGATGGCCAGAAGGAGGCTCGTGGAAGGTTCTTCCCAGCTGGGAACCACGGCAAGAAGAAGCCAGACGCCACTGCCATTGCGGTCGGGGAACGTGATCCTGCTGAGGCTCCGGCCTGTTGAGAGCGGTCAGTAGTGGGACGCCCTGGGCCATCCAGCAGGGACCTGAGCGTGACTTGGAGGAGCGGAAACCGCCACTGAGCACTCAGGAAGGCGGAGGGCCAGGAAACGGGATGCCGTCCGCGCTGCGGCAGAATCACCTTACAGAACTCACGCCTGGGACACAGTGGATTCCACTGGGAAGGCGCTGGCTTGCGGTTCCTGGAGCTCAGCTCTAGGGCTTGAGGTGGTTGGCTTGCATCTATAGTGGTTCAGCCCAACTGCTTGGAGACAGGACAGCCTCCGAGTAGAGCGCCCCAGGAGGTGAGGGAGGGTGAGTCGGAAAGAGGTAAAGCACTCTGTTACCACTGGGGCATTTGGGGCCTGGCCTTAGGCCCAGGAAGGGAAGACCTGGGGAGAGGAGGGCCTTGTTCTGAGACCAGCTGCTGAGTGAGAAGGGATTCGACTCCTCCCTCTAATAATGTGTGCACTCTGTGACTTTGGGTGGGACTCGCATGTTTATAACTGACAAAAACGTGGCCCCATCTGGCATCAGTGTAGGTAGTGCCAGTGAACTTTGAGTTTCTTACTCAGGGAGTGGCTTGTTCGGCTATTGACCAGTTGATAAATTCATGACTAAGCCAGGGTCATCACAATGGGGAGGTGGCGTGAGCTGTGTTGTCATCTGTCCCGGGTCTGGCTGAGGAGCTCCTAACTACATGGGAAAGAAGCCAGACGGGGCCCTCAGCTGGAAGGTCGGGGGACAAGGACTTGTAAGCCCAGGTCTCCGGCTCGGTGGACCTAAGGATCAGCGCTGGGATTTGTTACAAATGTCGAGCCTTCTGCATCGCATGAGAATCTGAATGTAGGAAAGTCGGTCGGAATCCTCACGCTTGCCGGATTCCCTAGGAGGTCCATATGCTGGGGATCCCAGCGCCCGTATTCTTTTTTTTTTATATACAGATTTATTTTGATTGAAAAGTCAGATATGCAGTGAGAAGGAGAGACAGAGAGGAAAATATTCCGTCCATTGATTCACTCCCCAAGTGGTCACAATGGCCAGAGCTGAGCTGATCTGAAGCCAGGAGCCAGAAGCTTCTTCCGGGTCTCCCATGCAGGCACAGGGTCTCAAGGCCTTGAGCTGCCCTTGACTGCCTTCCGAGGTCACAAGCAGGGAGCTGGATGGGAAGTGGGGCCGCCAGGATCAGAATCAGCGCCCATATGAGATCCCAGCACATGCAAGGCGAGGATTTTAGCCACTAGGCTACCACCAGGCACCGTATTCTTAGACACAACAGCATGGAGCCTGTTCTGGTGCAGTTAGGGCAGGTGGAGTTTCGGCTTCCAGGCAACGGATAAGCTCTGCCCCCAGCAGGCTCATCCCTGAAGGCCTAGGGAGATTCCAAGGAGGCTCTAAGGCTGGACAGTTTCTGCCAGGCAGGCAGCTGCTGAGCCCTAGGAATTGCTGGGGTGGTGGGAACTCTTCCTGCTTGTTGGCACAGACACTGGAGGGTCACGGGCAGAGGAAGCCGAGGTTTGGCCGTCACCGCCAGAGGCTGCTGATGGTGTCCTCCCGACCTGGAGACTCTTAAACAAGAAACAGTCCTCAGAACAGATCCTCTGCTCCCACATAACTGGTTACTTCATTATCTCAAACAAATACAGCCCCCTTTGGGCTTCTGTACCAGAAACCTGGACACTCTGGGTGTGCTGGACTGGGCTGGGCTGGAACAGGTGGAAGGTACCAGTGGGTCAAAGTTGATTCTTAAGAATGTTTGGGCTCTTTTTCATCCATTACTCCCAGACAGAGTCAGGGTCTGGACAACCTCAGGAAAGAAAGGAAAGGGAAGACTCGGGTCGTTTTTCGGCGATGTGGGACTTGTTGCTTGTGGTACTGTGCTGAGTGGAGTGAGGGCACCAGACCCAGAAGGAGACTGTGCCAGAACTTTATCAGGATTTGGTGAATCAGTCGCTGCCCCCTTCTTTTGTATCTCTCAGGAAAGTGGATGAGGATTAGACCAAAGCATGAGAGGACTGTGCGTGCTATGAAAGAAACCTACGCGTGCATTCCACACTGTTATTTGCACCAAAATCAATTTATTTTTTAATTCCAGTTTTCAAGAACTTAATGAAACACCCTCAAACACAAGGAAACCTAGAAATTTCCTTGCTAAAAGAATTCTACCCTGCCTATTTCCTCCTTTTTAAAAAGATTTATTTATTATTTTTATTGGAAAGGTATATATACAGAGAGGAGGAGAGACAGAGAGCAAGATCTTCTGTCCGCTGGTTTACTCCCCAAGCGGCCACAATGGCTGGAGCTGAGCCAATCCAAAGCAGGAGCCAGGAGCTTCTTCTGGGTCTCCCACGCAGGTGCAGGGTCCCAAGGCTTTGGGCCGTCCTCAACTGCTTACCCAAGCCACAGGCAGGGAGCTGGATGGGAAGCAGGGTCGTGGTGATTAGAACCAGTGCCCACATGGGATCCCGGCGCGTTCAAGGTGAGGATTTTAACTGCTATGCTATCGTGCCGGGCCCTATTTCTACATTTTTCAAAAGATTTATTTATTTTTTATCCGAAGGGCAGATTTGCAGAAGGATCTTTCACCTGCTGGTTCATTCCCTAAAGGCCATAGTTACCAGAGCTGAGCTGATGTAAGTCCAGGAGCCAGGGCTTCTTCCAGGTCTCCCTAGGGGGTGCAGGGTCCCAAGGCTTTGGACTGTCTTCTACTGCTTTCCCATGCCACAAGCAGAGAGCTGGATGGGAAGTGGAGCTGCTTGGAGTAGAACTGGCGCCCATATGGGATCTTGGTACGTTCAAGGCGAGGATTTTGACCACTACGCTATTGTGCCAGGCTCCACAAGTTAAATGCTAGTAACCCATGTAGGATTTCTTTTTCTTTTGCTATAAGCAGCTGTGGTCAGACTGCTTCCCTCCTAACAGCTGTCAATGAGCAGCTGCACTTGGAGGATTTGAATTCTGGTTGAGCTGCAAGTGGCATAGAAAGACATACTTTGAGGGACAAGCATGGAGATTTTTGTAGACCCAGCAGGTAGCTAAGGGTACTGCTGTGGGACCTGTTGGAGGGGATGGGGGAACACAGGAGAGGCAGCTCCCAGCTGCTGGATCGCGCCCCCTCCTCCCACTGCCTTCTGGCGGGGATTCCTGTTACAATGCAGTTCAGTCATCACCTCCTTCCCAGAGTTGCCCAGGTGGAGTTAGCAGCTCTGTCCTTTGGGCTCTCACTGTTTTTTATGTACATATCTGCTGTCATCTGTTTATGGCGTCTGTTTCCTCCAAATCTTGTTGTTCTCTCATATTCATTTAGTATCTAACACAGTACACAACAGGATAGAATAACTGTTGACTCAATGAATGAATTTGTGACCATTAACATACCTCACATGGGAAAAACAAATCTTTGGTGTTAAAAAAAAAAAACGGACTTTTGTTCTATGAAAACCATTTCTAAGTACCACGAGGAGCATAAACATTGTTCAACTATTTTTATGTAAAGTTTACATTAATTACAGCAGGAGCCTTTCAGACTTTTCTAAATTGAACTGCGGCCCAGTTCATTACTAAAAAACCAGCAGTATTTTAAAACTCATCCCAGGCTTTCTCCAAATCAGACAAGTTGACACTGTCAGACCCACTGGGGTTTCGACATCACAGCCTGGCAGGAGCTCAACTCCAAGAATCCCAGGAGGAATGCTGTGAAGGAGTCCTCTCCCAACTGTGGGAGAGTCCACGGGCTAAAATGCTGCCACATGGCCAGGCAAATCTGAGAAACGTGTGCATAATGTTTTGCACACAGCAGGCTGAGAAGAAGTGAGACATTTCTTGACAGGAGTGGAGACAGGTTTTGGTGAAGTCGCACTCCCTTACTGGTAGTGCGGTAGGTTGTAACACTTCCAGAAGACACAGTGGGCTAACAGGAGAAGGTGGAAACGCTTCCCATAGTCCAACCCTTGGAACCTCAGGAGGCAATGTTACATGGAGGTAAGTAACCTGAAGCCACTCATTGTCAGCCTGGATCCCCGAGCCAGCGCACACACACCGCTGTGGATGCATTCAGTGCGGGCTGCTCGGCTCCACCTGCAAACCTCTCGTGGACCCTTGGTTCCTGAAGAACTGGGAGTCACACCGCTACCTAACAGCTCATGGTAGACGGCAGGAAAAATGTCTAAGCTTTATCATTACATCGTCGTCAATTCCTTGAACGCCTTCCAGTGAATAGATTCCCATGGTGATCTCTGTATCACATTTTACTTGAAGCGTTTTTTTTGTGAATCATCTCATTTGCTACAGGAATTGTTAACCAGTCCTTGGGAGAATACACTTCCTTAGTGAAGGCCAGTATTTCAAATGGACACTTAATTGCCATCGTAGAGCATCCCAGCACTGTAAGACTAAGAGGTAAGCCTTTCTCTTCCCAAACTGGGAGACGTACAGCTGTTGTCAAGAGTTGGGAAATGAACTAGCAAGGTACCTTGACAGCATTCCTCCATCAGCAGATGGATTTAGGGAAGAATATAGGGATAAACTAAAGATTCTGAAACTAGTGGCCAGACTACCAAGTGTCCGCCTGCCTCTTCAGATTCCCAGGGATTTTCTTTTTATAATCACGGGTATAAAGTGTTATTTCTTACTGAATTACATAAAGGGTACCAGTCAGCTTGGGGGAGGGCTTGTTTGGGACAACAGAATTGTGACCTGTAATACAGTCTTTCTTGTCTGGCTGCCAGAGACAGAGTGTGTGGGTGTGTCACACACACCCAGTTGACTTTTCAGTTGTAACAGTTCCCACTAGGGCTAACGCTGGGAATTCAGGCCGCTGGGAGGCTGGAACCCAGACCCTTGAGCACACACTGTGCCTCCTAGGATGCACACGGCCAGGAAGCTGCAATCAGCAGCAGGAAGCTGGGATTCCAACCCAGGCACTCCAGTGAATCACTAAGTGTCTGAGCTACCAGTCGAATGCTCACCTCATTGTTTTATATCTACACATCACTAATTTCATTCTTTATTCTTTTATGTTTTCTTGTCGATAGTGGTAATAATCTCAACTCCAATTCTGGTCTTCTAATAATGAGTGTATATATTGATGACCTAAGGGAAATACTGTGTCTCTCTAAAATAAGACTGAAAACATGAGCAATCTTATAGAATATGCCAAGGGGGGAAAAAGCAAAGCACATAGTTGAATGGAAATTATTTCAGTGATGCAAAACTAAAGCAACTTCTGGGCTACGCTCTAGGTAAACACGTAAACAGGAAGTTGTGGTTTCTTGCAAAATTTTCTTCAGTGTTGCATGGCTTTTAGCAATGATGATGGAGATAACTTTCACAGCAGTCTGTCCACCATAATACATGTGTTTATGTCACCAGCAGAAGTGCTCCTGGGGCCGAAGGTGTTTTCAGAAACTCTGCCTTCTCACCATGACTCATTATGAGTGTTATTTCCCCAAACATGTTTGAACGCTTCAGTCGCGTTTAATAATTCCAGAAGTTTCTTCCCTGTTCTGTAGTAATTCCTTTCCTTCATAAACGCTGTTTAGCTCTCATTTCCTGAGTTGTTCCTCACATTTCAGGAATTCCTTTTGCTGACTTTATGCTGCTGTTGGCTTCTACCATTCCTCCTGGTCTTTGTTATCTTTAGGGACCACATACTCTGTTTTCAAAGCCCAGTCAGTCCTGTCGGGTGGATTCCAACAGGGGAAAATGTGTTGTTCACAGGGGCACACTCGGGGCCCGTCAGGGGAGGTAAACAAGTCAGTCATGGGCGGATCCCGGCCGCTGGCTGCCGCTCTTCGGGGTTTGGCTCCAGGACCGAGTCCGAGGTCCCTCAGACCGCCGCCGGGAACACAGGCGGCTCCGCCGCCCGCGAATTTTCGCCGCGTTTCCGGCTACCTCAAGCGGCCGCGACGCCGCGCGGCCCGCCCCCCGGCCGTGCGCATGCGCGCTGCGCGCCTTCCCCGCCCCTAGGCGGTTGCTCGCGGCGGCCGCCGCCCTCA